>NC_084733.1:40604792-40657292 GCF_033978785.1 Entelurus aequoreus | reverse complement strand
GACATTACTGGTGGTCACTATAAAGGGGCGTTTTTACCTTTACTCAGTGTAGTGAGAGGAGTAAGTCGAGCTTGGTAACCATACTTTTTGTCTTGAAGGTAGAAAAGTGCTATACAAGTATAACCCATTTATTGGAGGCTATTAGACATTGCTTATTTGGATGTTTATTGGATGCCTTAATGCTGTAGATGCGTTCTTTAGACAAACCCATTGAACTCTGCCTTTTTATTAAACAATTCACTACATTGCATTCAAGAACTCTGTGTGCTTTATTTTGGCAAAATAGGAAACACGTCAGACAAAATACAAAACCCATGCTTCAACGTTTAAGCGACAGGCTGACTCAGAATGGCTACAATCATAATGTAAAGTTTATTACCTTTCTGACAATGTCAAAAACATTTATTATATCTAAAGGTAACATGTTTTTATTCTTAATTTGGAATCTTATTATTGCAGGTGTATGCAGGGCCGGCCCGTGTCATAGGCCGTATCGGCAAATGCTAAGGGCGCCGTCCATCAGGGGGCGCCACGCCAGTGCCACAAATGTTGGAGAAAAAAAAAGAAAAAAAAAAAGTTGGTACTATTATTTCTAAATACAAAAAATAATCCCACGTTAATTAAAATGCAAAGTAAAGCGTATTTAATAGAAATATTATTTGTTACAACATTACGCAAATAAAGGAAAATAATAATGTAACGTTAGGTAATTACAGTACTCCCACCTTACATTCCTCAGGGACATTTGTATTAGATCTTTTAAGCAGGTGTTTTCTGTTTACATTGTTATTGCCTTCTGGTTAGCTAATGTTTGCCCTGCAGGTAATAGTCGCTTTTCCACCCCTTTATATATTAGGTATAGTTGTAAGCCTAGTTGTTAAAGTACACATCATTAATGTTAATTAAGCAATATCACATGAGAGGGAATGCTGTTTTTTAATTTGAGCACTGCTGTGATTCGGTTAAAGATAATCATAACATAACATTCTCCTATAATATGTTTGCTTTCTTTAAGTAAAAAAAAAGGTCAAAGACAAAGCTATTCGGTTTCTTGTGAGTATATACACTTCACTGCCGATGTGGGGGGGCGCCACCTAAAATCTTGCCTAGGGCGCCAGATTGGTTAAGGCCAGGCCTGGGTGTATGTAATGTCATGGTGGACTTTATTTTGCACGACTCATATTTATTTATTAATTATTTTCAAGATAGTGAAAGGAGTAAGGATTTTAATTGTGCCTTATAGTTGATGTTCTTCTGCCATCTAGTGGTTGTTGCTTCAAGTGCATTTTGTTCAAGGACTGACAGAGTTTAGATATGGTATCATTTTCAGTTTTTATGTGTGGTTGTTGTAGTTTATGGTTAATTAGAATTCCTTAAGCTTGTATACTCCATGCACAAAGTAGTTTGAATCCAGCTGTGATTAACTGACTGTTAAGTGTGTAATCATCAGAGCTTTTGTAGGTGTTGTTACATGGTGCATCTGTGAATAGCTGTTTATTAGGAACCACCATAAAGACTCATTGAATAATCATTAATGTGTGAATTCCCCCTGGGTGTTTTGCTTTCATTTGGTAAAGGGGTGGGCTCTGCTTTTTGTGCATCATGCATTTAGAGGCGATTGTTTGCTCCGTTATCAGATTGGTCTCCACACGATGTAATTACACTGCAACCTTGTAAATCTCCCCACTCTGCATTTAATGAGTTGGTTTCCGGCATGAGCACAGATGGAGCTAATCTTAAAATGAAGGTTGCTTGAGGGCCTCATTGATGTCTTTGTCCTTTGCCGTCGTTACTTCTGTTTTAGGGGCGCTAAAGCATCCCTAAACAGTTAAAAACATTTTTTTTTTTTTTTTTACAAATAATGAGGTGCCTACAAATTCAATAAAAAGTGCACAGAATATGGATTTAAATGAATGATCGTATAACCTGTCATTCACCTAAAAGTGATCATAAATCACCTAAAAGTGATCATAAATCGTGATTATAAATCGCTTTTACTTCACTGGACTTCTTTGTTCCTTCTTCATACAAGAGACTACTGCCCTTGCTGCACAATGAGTGCACACATGTTGAGATAAAGCCCAACCATACACTCACCTTACTGAGCCTTACTCCTTAATGTCTGCGTGTGGCTTGAACAATAATTGTATTGTTTAACTCTTTTGACATGAGAACTGCCTTTATTCTCCGGTGTTTAAGACTCATCGTGATGGTGAAAACAGATCATCATTTTTGGTCCATATTGATAATGCCATCAAAAGGTGGAGCTTGGTGACTTGGCATGATGTCCTCTATCTTATAACTTTCAGCACCTTACAAAGATATTACTTGTCAACATTTTTATTGGTAGGCTCACTTCAACAGAGAGAAACACAAAACCTGAAAAAACATAAAATAAATGTTACAAATTAGTTTGTATTTGAGGATGAATAAGTATTTGACTCCCTATTAGCAAGCATTCTGACCCTCACAGATTGGTTATGTCAGGGGGTGTCCAAACTTTGTCCACCAAGGGCAGCATACTGAGAAATAAAATTATGTGGGGGGCCATTTTGTACATTGAAGATGCTAAACCAATTCAATGTATCGGCTGTCAGTATATGCTAAACTATTTGAAGCTATAGTTACATCTATCACTTTTGTGTTGTAGGTGACAAGGGAAATGGGTTGTATTGAATCACTTAACTTTTGAACGGAAGTAAACGAAGTGGTGGGCCACCACACCAAGATACTGTAGCTGTTGTGCAGCAAACAGAGTGTGAACTATCTTCAGTACGCAAGGGGCCTAGATCTTCCCACTAAAAGCCGAAACGAGCAAAAAATGCAAACGATGCAATATAATAGATCCCTATACGTTATCAAAAAATATTTGTCGCGTGATCTCTAGGAATTATCGGTCGGTCGTGTTCTCAGACATGTCACAGTATCTTGTGCTCCAGACATTCTACACGGCAAAACAGATGAAAACTTGGAAAAGCATGGAAGTCTACAATTTTTGTGTGTGGCTGGGTCAAAGAAATTGGTATCAAGATAAATCATGCATCATGATTTAACGTTGCATCCACAGCCATGTTTGTTGCTTTGTTGTTGCACGCGCCGTTTACGTTTATGCGGGTTTCCCCCATCTTTATCAAAATATAACTATATATGTCAATATTGTGTATGTGCTGAAAGCTTTATTTACGATTGCTCCCTTTGGTAAAAGCTGAACTCTTTTAGATTTTGCTCACATTTGATTTATTTTATTCAGACACGCGGACTTGGTGCTTTTTGAAACACTCGAAGCAAAAATGTGTTTTAAGGACTCCGAAACAAGATAAAATACAAGTCATATCAAGGTAATACTTAAATGGGAAATATTAAATGTTAAAAGTAATCAAACAAACCTTTAACGAAGTGATCATTGCAAACTTGTGCGTTCTTGGACTGGAGTGCATGACACTTTTTTTTTGTCTTTCGTACAATCTTGACGTCTTAAGCCCTTTTTCATTACCTCTCGAGGAACTCTGAAAAGACTTTGATCTTTTTTATGAACGCAAGCATAGGGCATTTTTCTATGAAAAAAGCCCAACTGCAGTCCAGAACGCAATGACAACAGACACTCGCTGGCCCACCACTTCGAGTCTCACATATTTAATGAGCCGGATGTGACGTCAGGTGAATACAACCTATTGTTGTTAGTGTTATATATGTAATATATCTTATTAAGAATATATATATTTCATTTTTGGAATGTGTCAAGGGCCAATAAAAAACTACATATCAGCCAAAAATGGCCCCCTTGCCACACTTTGGATACCCGTGGGTTATGTGCTATTCAAGCACACATGAGTCATGTCTCTTTAGGAAAACACTCTTAAGAAGTCATCATGTGGATAAAGACACGTAGAAAGATTATCTTCCATTTAAACCTCTCCACCACCTCAAAGATTATAAACCAGCACAAGTCTTGATAATGGCATTCAATGTTATAGACCAGGGGTCGGGAACCTTTTTGGCTGAGAGAGCCATGAAAGCCAAAGATTTTAAAATGTATTTCTGTGAGAGCCATATTATATTTTTTTAACACTGAATACAACTAAATGCGTGCATTTTTAAGTAAGACCAACATTTTTAGAGTGTAGTAAGTCTCTTATTCTTTTTAATAACATTGTTATTCTGAAACTAATCAATAATAAATAAAATACTTCTTACCAATAATGCGACTTCTTGAACAGGTGCGATAGAAAACGGATGAATATTTATTTTATTTATTTATTCCCCTACCTCAGGGGGGGGACTCGGCGGGGCGGTTGCTGGTTGTTCCATCTCCATCGTTGGGGTCCCTGCGGGTGGGGTGGGTGGTTCCTGTGGCCCCGTGCTGGGTGGTCCTGTGGCGGCCGGCTTGGGTGGGGTGGCCGTGGGCTGGCCTTGCCGCGCTCTCCGGGGGTGGGGGCTCGTGGGGGCCCTGTTGCCGGTGGGGCGGGGGCGGTCTTCCCGTCCGGTTGCGGGGGGTCTCCGGGCCCCTCGGGCGGGGCGTCCCGCCTTTCTGTCCGTGTGGGGTGTGGTCTCTCGCTGGCTTGGGGTCTGGCTGCCCCCTGTTTTTCTCGTGCCTTGTCCTCTGCCGGGTGCGTCTGTCTGTGGCCTGCTGCTGGCCCTTGTGGGCGGCACGGTGGGCCAGGCTCTGGGGTTCCTGTCGCTGTCCGGCTTGGCTGCGTGGGGGCGGTGGCCCCTGGTTCCCTGGGCACCACACCTACTGTTTGTGGGATGGGTTCTTGGGGAGGCTGGGGCCGTACTCTGGCTCCCGCACACACTGGGAGTCAAATGTATTGTACATGCAAATTCACATATACTCACACACATACATACAGACATACATAGGTACTTACGCTCCCACATACATACTCAAAGTTCGTACATCCACACGCACATTCATTATACAAACATACTGTATACACATACTGTACATATACATTCACTGTAAAAACATACATATACACATACAGTACATATACACTCACTGTACAAACACACACATACACATACTACACATACATTCACTGTACAAACACACACATACATATACTGTACATATACATTCACTGTACAAACACACATTTACACATACTGTACATATACATTCACTGTTCAAACACACATACTGTATCCACATACTGTACATATACATTCGCTGTACACACATATACACATACTGTACATATACATTCACTGTACAAGCACACATACACATACTGTACATATTCAAGTACATATGCACACATACACTCATGCACATAATCACGTTTCATCAAACATACATTAACGTTGTTGCCCTAGGGTAAACTGGGTATAACACATGGCACACTGACAAAGCTTAACCTATTGTTACTATAACAATCTACAAGGTTAAGGTTGCTTCTCTTTCTTCCCCTCCATTTTTCTGCATTCTTTCGTATCTCAAGTTATCATTACGTATATGTATTGTTCCATTTGAACAATTGTATTGTTGATAATAAAGGTAAAGTACTGGTATTGTTTATTATCAATAGCACTATTTCTATTGGTATTCATATTGCTCCATTTTTAGTGTAATAATGCTCAGTTCTGTATTTTTTTTTAAATTTTCGCTAACTGCTTATTTGCTATTACTTTTACCATCATATTTGTACATGTCGTATTTGCTGATGTTGCTCTGTTGTTGTTGTTGTGTTTGCTGTTGTTGTTTTTGTCTCTCTGTCTAATCCCCCTCTTGTCCCCACAATTCCCCCCTCTTGTCTTCCTTTTTCTCTCTTTCTATCCCCTCCTGCTCCAGCCCGGCTGCACCAAATGATAATATAAATACATTTAATAAAGTCAAAATACAAGTAAGGCAACAAGAGAAGTATCCTACACTTCTCTTTTGTAAAGTAAATCTGAACAGCCGATATGGGCATCTACATCATCTGCTATATGATTTGCACGAGAAGCTGGGCAGGACATTAAAAAAAAAAAAAAGAAAAAAAAAAAAAGAAAGAAAACGGATGAATGGATTAAAATGAATGAGAATGTTTTATAATTTGAACGTTATTTTTTTTTTTAACACTGTGATTACCAGCGGAATTATTCATTACTTATCGTGTTAAACAATGTCAGCTAAGATTTATCTGAGAGCCAGATGCAGTCATCAAAAGAGCCACATCTGGCTCTAGAGCCATAGGTTCCCTACCCATGTTATAGACCTAATAAGGACATAGATTGTAGACCTGCACAAGACTGGAATAATCCCAAAGATTGAAGATTTAGACTTAGACAAACTTTAATGATGCACAAGGGAAAAAAGACCCATGCAAGACAAGAATGACAGATTGTAGACCTGCACAAGACAGAAATAATGACATCAGGGACTACAGATCTGCACAAAACTTGAATAATGATATCAGAGATTGTAGACCTGTTCAAGGCTGAAACAATGACAGAGATTGTAGACCTGCGAGAGACAAGAACAATTATGACCTTAGTGAATGTAGACCCGTACGTGATTTGTAAAATTTTCTTAGAGAATGGAGGCATGCACAAGACTGGAATAAATATGACCTTAGAAACTGTAGACCTACACAGGACTGGAATGACAACCTCAGATTGTAGACCTGCACAAGACTGGAATAATGACCTCAAAGACAGTAGGCCTGCACATTGGAATAATGACTTTTGATGTTGTGAACTTGCACAAGACTGGAATAATGACCATAGATGTTGTAAATTGGCACAAGACTTGAATAAATATAAGTGTAGACCTACACAAGACTGAAATAATGATGTCAGAGACCATGACTGTCTGTTAAATGTTTGCAACAACTAACATAACATAATTTATTGGCTTTTAAAGTGGGTTAGTGTTTGCATCTTAGAACAGATTAAACTCTTACCTGACTTGTGATGTTTGCCTCCACCCCCACCCTTCCAGCCGCAGTCTGGATAGCTTTGAATCCTGCTCAGGTAATAATGTCATTACTTGATTTAGTCACATGCTCTTCATCTGTCTGCATCTCCATGTTTGACCACATCCATTACCGAAGGTAGAGCAGAAGGGAAAGTTCCCCTTGGCGTTGACGCATCTTCATCACGTTTTCATCTAGACCTATGATGGGGTCATTGAGTTTACAATTCATCTTTATACCCATGTGTTGTTCATTATAATTGTCATCTTTTGAAACGTCTCCCCTGCTGTTTCCGCAGACTCGCTGAGTCTCGCACTAACCCCCAGGTCCTGGACATTGGGGTAAACCCTCAGGATTTTACCACTGACGAGTGCCTGTCCCCAGGCAAATGGGACCAAGAGGACATGGACTTCCCCGCACAAAAAGACTCTCTGGGGTTCTAAATAAAAGCCTCCTCCAAGATTGTGACCGCCGGCGGGGTCTCCGCCCGCTACCCTGCAGCCCATTGAGGTCCTCTGGTTCGGACCGATGTCTCTCAGGTGCTTCTGCATCTACTCAACCAGTGGTTGACATGAGCAGGCTTCAACAGGCCAAAGCAATAACAAATGTTTATCGTTTGTATAACAATATGTTACAGTCAGTGTATCTTTCCTATTCACATCTCTTTATCCACTCACTGTGTGTATTGTGCTTTTTTTTGGGAATGAAATGTGTATTCGATGTAAAAACAGAACTCATGGCATGACCATTACAACTGAAAGTTTATCACAAAAAGTCACGTGTCATTGACAATATATTTCATTGGCGGACGTCACCAAAGCATTAATACTCACCTGTGTTGGACAGAACTTAAGTTACTACCTGTGTACTACAAAGCTCCTGCCTCTTTGTGGGCAACACAAGCTTTAAGGAAAAGTGTGTGTGTGTGGAAGCTGAATGAGACAATCTTATTTTCCCCCCTGGCCCCCAAGTTCAAAATCTATTTTTGCACTGTGCATGTATCTGTTTCAAAGCACATATGTAGGTTATTTGTATGCTTCTTTATTAATTTGCCGTGGATGAGTCGCTCTGCATTATAAACATGTGGCTGCTTAATTCCAGAATAAGTGTAAGGTCCAAAGTACCACTTAAACTGTAAAATATAACCCAAACAGGGGAAGGATTGTCCAACCACTGTTTGAATACAGAGCTGCACTGACTGGAATGTTTCAATATCCAGTGTTATTTTTTTGGTATGGATTTTATTTAACTCATTCACATCAAATTAATTTGTGTATGTATTTTTGTTCCTATAAATTACAATTCATCAAATGACTCCTAATTATCTTAATTTGTATTTGATGCGGAATTTTGGGTTAACTTCAGTTCAACTGAAATGTTCCAGAAAATATATTATTCTTGTTACGGTTTCTAGAGAGTTGTACAAAAAAAGAGGTCACTCATAAATATTTTGTAAGAAAAAGTGAGAAAACACTGTGGTCTAATCAGAACAAACATTGAATCCACTTCACTGTACTTTTATTTAGAAATGGTTAAACAAACTGAGGGAAGGTCCCAACATGAACACGTGATCTTGTTTAGCCAATAAAATGTATGGAGGCAAAGGCAATTTGTGGGTTTCACTTAACGGTTCAAACAGACTATTATAAAAAATACCTAACCTGTGAAAAATGGCTTTATTAGCCAACATGCATGATAATAAAGTGCGCCAACACGACACATGTTTACATAGAATACAATACGTAGAAAAATAGTGCAAACAAAAAAGTGCAAAGACAAGAACGGTCATAACAAGAACAATAAAAGGGCTTAGAAAACTGGACTTCTTTGAAATATTTTTGGCGTCTTGTTAAAGCGCTTGTGCATGTGAGAGTTCTTGGCCTGCCACTCGCGAAGGGTCATTTTGGGCACAGCTCTCCCCAAACGTGCTTGGTAGTTCCTGCATGTTAGGTCACATGGATGCTGCCATGATCTTCCGGAAGCGCCATGGCCGACATGTGCCATCAAACTGCGCAATTCACCGACAGCATCTTGGCAAATACACCAGCATGTTTGAACAGTGCAGTCATTTACTACAGGGGGGGTTCATGGGTCTTACCTTGAGCACCTGAACCCTCATGGACGTGTTGAAGGACTAACTGGACATATTTTCCTTTCTCTCGATTCCAATCCTCTGCAGTTTTGAAGACAACTGGCCTGCAAAGAAAATGCACATCAATGATTGCTTTTTGTGTTAGATTAGTGTTCCTCAAGGTTCCAATTTAGGTTATCGCTTTTTCATTATTTGGGATATCAACTGGTTGCCCGTGAGTTCAGTTAAAAAAAAAAGAAAAAAAGAGGCTCACATTTTTGCATTCTTAAAACCAACAGGGTGTCGGGTAAAGTGCCTTGCCCAAGGTTACAAAGGCAGTGACTTGGATGGCGTAAGCGGAAAACGAACCTGGACCCATCAATTTGCTAGCACGGGTGCTCTACCAACCAAGCCACGCCGCCCAAAGGCATGTTACATGTTAAAATTGTGCTGTTTGGGGGTAGAGGGCTGGCACCAATTACATTTGATTTGAAAATTAATTTCAATGGTAGACATTGATTTAAGATTCACATGTTTTGAGTTAAGAGCTGCGTCACTGAAACCAATCAATCTCGTACGTTGAGGTACTACTGTATACATTCACATGTTGACATAATGGTTACGCAACTGAGTAAAGTGGTTACGGCTCCCCCTATAGATGCCCCACTCTCACTTGCCTGCTACTGTTTTTTGAGTTGGACCTCTTCTTTTGGAAAGGTGCATCTGGTGTACTGCTGGGCATGGGCTTACTGGGAATCTGCACCACTGATTTCACCTGTGGAAAAAAATAAAAATCATCACATACCGACAGAGAACACAGCATCAATGCATCCGTCTGAAACTGCTTACCTGGACTTTGAAACTAGTGTCCGAATCAAGTGCACTGCACTCAAGGAGGGATGTTGTCTCATTTGACAGCACCTCCTCACCTACATGGCTCACACTACAATACCCCTCCTTCACACACATAGAGGATTCCAGAATGGGGGGGCCGATATTCCACTCCCCTTGCACAGAGTCGCCCAATAGTTCGACAGGCGATTGCACCGACAACCCGCCTACGGCCAAGTCTTGATGGTTCATCGCGAGAGGGACGCTGCATCCTGAAACCTGAGTTGGCCCCAGAAGCCCAGAGGCAAGATCCTCCGGGCTGTAGGTAGGCGGGGGCTGCAGGTACATGGACACATATCCTTTATCCTCATCATGTTTTACATTACCATTAACGTCTGAGGGATCAAGGGACAAGAGTTTATCGACATCAGCGTCAAAGGCAGGCTGATGACCTGAGATCGCACACTTCAACACACAAGGATCCACATCTTCGTGCCCGCATGGTTTCGGGGTCAACTCGCACGCGACATTGGCCTGGACTTTGACAGATGGCACTTTGGTCGACATGGCGGCCCGGGATGAGACAAGAGGGGAGTGTTGTGTCGGCGCAGGGCTGCAGAGCGACAGCGAAGGTTGAAATGGTTTCTTTGCCAGATTCTCATCGTTCTCCTGATGGCAATCAGCTAATTTACGCTTTGTCGCACCACTGGCGACAATTTCAAATTTATAATTAATGAACGGCTCAGGGAAACTGTCCGGGTTCCCTTTAGGCATGTTCATCCTAGAGTACAATGACAAAGGCTTAAGGTGCCTGACTTTTTCTGGAACCATTGTGGCGCTCTTAGTTTGCATGATTTTGTTTTGTTTTACTCCATGTCTGTTAGGAGAGAATAGAAGAAAAATATGATCAGTCACCATCAAGTAAAACATCTTAACACAGTAGATAGATCCCTGCATAATGCCCAGTGTCACGTTCTCTGGTCATCCGCACATAAAAAAAGTCTGTTTTCGACACATCTCGCTATTACTAGGGATGTGCCGATCGAAATTTGAATTGCAAAACAAATATTTACCCACCACTAGTCAATAATAATAATGATAATCCCAAGAACTGGTCACAGTCCAGCCTTGTGTATATCAGAATTACTTTTAAACATATGAACTATCTCAAACAGGTCAGCTGCAAATATTATTTGGTAGGGTTGCAGCTATGGATTATTGTAGTAATCAAGTTATCAATCTATTAGTTTGTTTGATTAATGGAGTAATCGGATATGCATATTATAGGAAAAATAGTTTTAATAAACAATTATATTTCTGCTTGCCATAACCTTCATTCTTTTTTTTTTCTGCACATCATCAACAATGAAGTTGCCCTTTTTAAAGTATGCGCATTAATAAAAAAAAAAAAGATCCATTGTTCAGTGCCACAGATCACGGCACCCACACACCACCATTGTCATGTGTGCTCAATTGCAGCGTCCATGCGGAAACTATGTCCGTGTATATAAAGTTCAGCTCCATGTGATCCGGATTTTATCCATTAAAATTAGTTACACTCATTAAATGATTAATTGACACAACAAAATATAAATTTAAGATTTTTTTCTAATCATATCTATCGTTGCAGCCCTAATATTCTTAAAAGTAAAAATAAAACATAAAATGCCAGGCTTTTGGTAAAGTTTTTTTTACTAAAATCTATTTTATTTATCTGCTGTTCTTATTTTAACTGTGGGTGGGTAGGGTCATTCGTTTTGCTATTATGTAAAACACTGTGTTACAACTTGCGTGTGTGAAAAGTGCTGTACAAATAAACTTTGAGTGATTTATTTCGCCGTGTGTAACTACTATGAGCTGTAAAAACACATTTTGAACAATTATCATACATGTATACTTTAACACATTAAAGACATTAAAAGAGCACAGAGACGATGCAACCAGCTGCCACTTCAGTGGCGCCATTTCTACATACAGCTCAAAGTAAACAAAAAATGAGTAATAAAAATTACATATACGATTGCACCATGCATAGACAAATGACAAAACAAAAGCAATTACAACACCAACATACTCCACGCTAACATCTGCTGGTGTGGGGGACAGCATGACCAGAAACAGACCCAACAAAGCAACCAAGAGAGCTGACTCGTCCAAGTCCCTCTTGTTTTCATGTGTTTTTATCTTATTTTTTGTGGACTTTTTGTATCTTCACTGCAACCACATAATTTCCCGATTGTTAAATAAAGTCTATACTATCCGGAATAAAGGTGAATGAGATGTGTAAAAACGGGATCAGGAAAATGAGGGGGATCTACTGTAATTGTTTATAAAAAGGCATTAACCTGCTTTATTTCCATGAAAATTCCTTTAAACTATGATGGCTGACAGGGGCGAACACAGAACAACTTTCCAACGCTCTCAACACAGGAATGACTCAAAAAATAATGTACTGCAATATCATAAAGAAAATGCCAGAAACACACAAACAAACCTAGTGTGTTTGTGTGAGGGGGGTATTCCAGAGATTTGCATAATTTATTTTTGCATTAATGTAATTGCAGCGTTTAGTTTGTTTTTATTCATTAGTCGTGACGCGCGCGCAATACCATGATTTTCTATCCGATCTGATACTGAGAAAATTCATGCAGGTATCGGCGATTCCCATCTGATACTTTGTGAAAATATACCTAATGTGTCTGATAAAATTTCAGAAGATGTGTATTTTAAGTGTTGCTTCGCCAGCGTTGTCAACTTGGAGACTTTGTTGCAAAATCTGGTGACTTTCCAATTACTCCTGGCTAATTTTTTTGTGTAAACAACTACTAGCGACAAATGTAGGGACTTCTCCCTGTATTATTGGAGACTTTTTTTTGTTTTGGAGACTGTTCCCTCAACAAGCAGTGACACGTGCTGCCAGGCAGCTGGTGCTGCGGGAGCAGAGCGGAGACCCTCACAGGGCTGGAATTGCAGCGGTTCGAGCATGCGCAAATCATTTGCCGTCTGGACTTCTATGGTGGGTTCTATTTGTACAGGGAAGTCGGAATTTCCGAGTTCCGAGCTTAAAGTTTCGACTAGAATTTTAAATGTAAATGTTTCTTTACTGTCACACTTAAATAAATTACACATTTTGATTTGCCTACTGTTCACAGCCTCAGTCACTTGCTCACCTTGTCTTGGTTTGTGTGTGTCTGTGACTAAAGTTGAACATCTCACTAGCTAGCTCCTCATATCAGTGCAGAGAGGAGACTCACACTCCTCCAGACTACAAATGAAATGCACACGTGCAAAAGCTTCCACTTTTTCCTCCTTTATTTACAGTGCAAGATGTCAATGTAAATATTTCTTCACTGTCATGTCAAGCTAAAATAAACGTCCCAATTCCATTGTTCATGTTAAAGAGCCAGTCATTAGATTTAGTTTGTTAGTGAATATCACAACCCTCCATTTTTTGATCAAATTTGATACTCTAGCATTCAACAATGTACA
Organism: Entelurus aequoreus; assembly: GCF_033978785.1. Taxonomy (NCBI): domain Eukaryota; kingdom Metazoa; phylum Chordata; class Actinopteri; order Syngnathiformes; family Syngnathidae; genus Entelurus; species Entelurus aequoreus. The sequence goes on along the minus strand of NC_084733.1, from coordinate 40,644,005 downwards.
ACAAAACTGATTTTAAAAAATCAAAAGAAGAAAGTTAATTTGCTGTTAAAATGTGAAGTCTTGTGAATCATATTTATGTAGCGCTTTTCTCTAGTGACTCAAAGCGCTTTACATAGTGAAACCTATTATCTAAGTTACATTTAAACCACTGGGAGCAGGTTGGTAAAGTATCTTGCCCAAGGACACAACGGCAGTGACTAGGATGGTGAAAACGGGTATCGAACCTGGAACCCTCAAGTCGCTGGCACGGTCGCTCTACAAACCGAGCCACGCCGCCCCATATATATATATATAATATCCATCCATCCATTTTCTACCGCTTGACCCTTTTGGGGTCGCGGGGGGTGCCGGAGCCTATCTCAGCTGCATTCAGGCGGAAGGCCGGGTACACCCTGGACAAGTCGCCCCCTCATCACAGGGCCAACACAGATAGACAGACAGACAACATTCACACACTAGGGCCAATTTAGTGTTGCCAATCAACCTATCCCCAGGTGCATGTCTTTGGAGGTGGGAGGAAGCCGGAGTACCCGGAGTCACGGGGAGAACATGCAAACTCCACACAGAAAGATCCCGAGCACAGTATCGAACCCAGGACTACATATAAAATACTATAATCATACTTGTCATTTTTTAAACTCACTTGTGTATCTCTTTTACAGCGTCCATTGCAATACATTATGCAAATGAGGCGGTGTCTAGCGACTTTGAGGACAGCCAATAGCTACTTTTCTTGCTGAGGAGTTGGCAACACTGTGCTGCGCTTAAGGCAGAGGTGTCCAAACATTTTCCAGCGAGGGCCACATAGAGAAAAAGTGAAGGATGCGAGGGCCACTTTTATACATTTTGTATCTGAAAAATACTCAAACCAAAACAATGTAGGTGAACATATGCTAACATTTGAAAAACACTTGTACATCTTAGCTTTGTGTTATAGATAACAAAGCAATAAAATAATTTTAATAATGATTTTATTTGTACTTATGTTAACTGTGCTCTAAAGTAAGCTTGTATTTACTAATACTGCTATTACACCGTCAACTGAAACGCTTTTGAGGGCTTTAGTACACTCAAAAACATATCATGTCTCACAAGAAATTTGTACACTTTTTCATCATGAATCATGAAAGACCTCATACAGTAAGACGCTCCGGTTGTTGGCCATTTTGGTTTTCAGGTCCCATTTTTGGGGGATTTGGTCCTGTTGAATTGTTCATAGTTTTTTGTTCTAATTTGATTGATTGAGTTTTTTGTTGTAATTTGGGACCTGTTTAGTTTGTTTATAGAATAAGCCGCGGGCCAATAAAAATCGTGGTGCAGGCCGCACTTTGGACACCCCTGGCTTAAGGAATCATCTAAATCTATATTAAATCACAGAGCGAAACTAGTGATGTTGTTACTTAGCATTGAATGTGTTATCTTATTTATATTCAACTCTGTATATAAGTATCTCCAATTAGCATACAGTAAAAGGATACAGACACTTGCTGTTTTATAATACAAAGTGACTTATATCAATTGCCATTAATTTTCTTAAACGAATGACAGACTGAATGACTGAGCTCAGCAGTGTGCCTTACCTGCGCGGAAGAAAAAGTAGTTCCCACCAATCAGCAATGAATGAGTTACTTTCTTGTTAATGATATACATCAGGGGTGTCCAAACTTTTTCCAGCAAGGGCCGCATACAGAAAAGTTGAAGGCTCTCGGGGCCACTTTGTACTTTTTTTTGTACATTCAAGACCCGAAAACCTCTTACATGCCAGTTACTATTAGTTTTTTTTAATTTTGCATGATTTCCTGTCCAGCGCTCTTATTTTTTGTTCCACTTCCTTTTTCACGACCTCAACGTTGTACCTTTACACTTCATGCGTCTCTTTTCCATTTGTGCACCTGCCTTTCTCTGGTAAAGAAGACTTGTTTACTGCACTTGCCTGCCGTCTCCGCATCCCGGAGTGCCAAACGTAACAAAAACTAATACAATGTAGTTTAATCAATTATTCTTATTACTATTCTTTATCAATATTAGTATGATTATTACATTATAAGGCTTAGCACACTCAAAATCTTACCATTATCATTGTTTTCTGCACTTGCCTGCCGTCTCTGCATCCCGGAGTGCATACATAAAACGAAACGTAACAAAAAAACAGTATAATGTAGTTCAATCAATTATTGATCTTATAATTAGTCTTTATAAATACTTATTATTAATATTTTGCTTTCGCAAACTCAAAATCTTACCATATCTTGCAAGAAATGTGTACATATGTTCATCAAACACCATGTAAAAGACGCACAGGTCAACAGCAATTTTGGTTTTCAGGTCCCATTTTGGGGGAATTTGGTCTGGTTCCATTATTCCTAAGCACAAATTGTATTTTGTCGGTGTCGCGGGCCAATTAAAAACTAGCTGAGGGCCGCAAATGGCCCCCGGGCCACACTTTGGACACCCCTGATATACATTATCTCAAATAATTTACGTATCAATTGATTTAAATGATATTTTCGCGCTATATAAATATATTTCAGCATCAATTCGCACATTTACAAAATGTCCCCATTACATTTGTTTTATATTGTTTGTGTGTTTTAGTTGCACGCTTACCATCCTCGGCCACCGTGTATGAGCACCATTTGTAATTGCCAATATTATAAACTAACGAAATAGTACATATTTTTTCGCAATTATGGTACCAATAACAATCGAAGATTACATTTCAGCACAAAATCTTGATGATACAAGCGCTAACTCGCTTTAAATCACAATTTCAGACTTGCAGTAGTCCACAAACAGAAGGAAGTAAAGAAAGATGGCGGTAAATAAATGCGCTAGTACAGGCACACCAGCAGTAACAAGTAACACATTTAAAAATGACATTGGTGCAGTTAAAACACTTGAAACTGAATTCAATTTAATTATTTCATTCCGTTTATCGGTAGATAAAATTATGTTCCAAAGAATACAAGTCAGGAAGTGGTCATTTTAAATGACGCGCCCAATGTCAGGCGTGAGTTTGTAAAGCTATTCGCTAACAAGTGTTAGCTCGCGCGAATTTACAATAAAGCTTCCGTCCGAACCACTTTGTTGCCTTAGCACCAACAAGAAGACATTTGTAACATTAAAACAATAAACTTACACCATGTTACACCTTCACAAACACGCAGGAAACTCCGTGCCAGGAGCTTCTTTTCGAAGTTGCCACTGCCTTGTGAGGAACACCCACTGCCGCTGCCAGCCTGGTGGCGGTGCACACCTGTGGACGTTTAATCCTACACATTACTCTTCATTATAATACTTACATATGTCTTGATATTGCAGGAAAGGATGTTCATCAAGCTAATAATATTAGACACGCAATGATTAAAATATATCAAATAAAAGTTGCAGAAGTCATTTTTGTGACAGCTTACAGTGCCATCTACTGGTACCTCAGTTCTAGTACATACTATTTATGACAAGCAAAGTGCTCTTACAGAAAATGCCTGGTTAGAAACAAAGTATATATATGTATATATAAATGATATTTACTTTGCATTTGCACTGACTTTACATGTCAATTATAATTAAGACAAAAATACATTATTTTCAGAGGCCTCTATGCGCGTTTTTCACCAGTGGGATTGCATTTAAACAGTATTATTATTATATAAGACTGGTCAGAAAAAACAACATTTTTAGTAAATACAAAAACCATTGATTTTAGATAATTTAGAAAAAAAATCATTATTGAATACACAACAAAAATATTAGATGTATTACTTACAATAAGAAAAACAAATGCCAACAAAAGATTACATGTCAGATAATTTCACGAAGTATGTCTCAGATTTTAGTACATCATATTTATGATAATCAAACTGCTCTAACAGAAAGTGACTGGTTAGAAAACAGTTTATACTCAATGATATTTACTTAGCTTTTGCATTGACTGCATGTCAATTTTAATCAAAATAAAACTATATTATTTTAGATGCCTCAATGTGCATTGTTCAACAGTGAGATTGCACTTAAACAGTATTATTATTATTATTATTATTATTATTATTATTATTATTATTATATAAGACTGGTCCGAAAACAATTTTTTTTTAGTCATAACAAAAAAAAAAGATTTTAGATACATTGTTTTAACATAAAATTAACAGGTAAGAAATAAAGACAGAACATGGATGGATGAAAAAAAAAAAATGTTGGCAATATATATATATATATATATATATATATATATATATATATATATATATATATATATATATATATATATATATATATATATATATATATATATATATATATATATATATATATATATATATATATATATATATATATATATATATATATATATTACATTAATTTCAGTTAATCATTTGTCATAATTAAATGTTAAAATTAAGCAATGTGGTCTAACAGATAGTGCATGGTTAGAAACAAGTATATATATATATATAGCCACTCAATGGTATTTACTTTGTATTCGTATTGACTTTACATATAAGTTATAATCAGAAGTTAGGTAGACGGGGCGGCATGGCGAAGTTGGTAGAGTGGCTGTGTCAGCAATCGGAGTGTTGCTGGTTACTGGGGTTCAATCCCCACCTTCTACCATCCTAGTCATGTCCGTTGTGTCCTTGGGCAAGACACTTCACCCTTGCTCCTGATGGCTGCTGGTTAGCGCCTTGCATGCTAGCTCCCGCCATGTGTGTGTGAATGGGTGAATGTGGAAATACTGTCAAAGGGATTTGAGTACCTTGGAGGTAGAAAAGCGCTATACAAGTATAACCCATTTATCATTTATTTACATACAGTGCTATCATTATGTAAGACTTGTCAGACAAAAAACATTTTTAGTCAATACAAAAAAAACACATTGATGTTCCTACATAAAAACAAGTAAGAACAAGCTATTTTAGCACAAACAATATTTAAAAAAAACAACTTGATTTGGTAATCATTTTATTTTGAAATATTGAATAAACAATTATAAATAGATTTTTTTATATTTCATTATTGAAAATATAAGTAAAATATGAGATATATTACTATTATTTTACTAATTCTAATATTATTTTCAGATGCCTGCATGTGTGTTTTTCACCAGTGGGATTGCATTTAAATTTACATGAGATTTTTTTTTCAAATCAATCATCCACTTTTCAATAAACTACTGCATTCAAACTTATGCATTGACTTTGGCAGGAAATATTTTTTTCAATTAAGTCCAATATTATTTTACTCTATTATTTGTAAGTGTTCATACTCACCATAAACACACATTAACACTTTCACTTCCAGCTGAGTGCAGAAAGACAACCATTTCTGTCCCCAGTTGCTATGGTGAATCGTTGAATCAGCGCTCCATTGATCGATCGTGTTTGTATTGTGGTCTTAACTCAGAGTTACCATACTCAGGATGATTGAACTAACTCTGTTCTGGAGCCTGACTCTCAGAATTTCCTATCTTAGGGTAAATCAACTCAGATTTTAGTTTAAACTCAGAGTTTGTTGAACTTCTTACCTTGTATACTCTCCCTGATGAGCAGACTACATTTCATTAAAATCAAACTTGAATTTAATTTGATGCATGTTTACACTAAAACAAATTCATTGGAAATAAATTATTCAATAATTAATTTTTCTTAGCACCGCATGTGTCTGGCAGTTATTTTGAATTACTGCATGCTCAAAGTGTTAGTACCAATAAATATTAACCGACAACCAAATAAAACTGAATTTACCGACTTTTACTGAAAATCATCGAGGTTTTAGAATTTACAATATGAATGTGAGTGTGAATGTTGTCTGTCGATCTGTGTTGGTCCCGCGATGAGGTGGCGACTTGTCCAGGTTGTACCCTACCTCCCCGCCCGAATACAGCTGAGATAGGCTCCAGCACCCCCCGCGACCCCGAAAGGGACAAGCGGTAGAAAATGGATGGAATGATGGATGGAACTATAAAACATTTAACATAAAAATCATGTGAATCCCTCCTTGTTTACATCCCAAACAACCTCCATGACGTTTTGCAACTCGCATTCCTGTCACAACCTTGTCTTCTTGCTGTGATGCAGTCACCGTAATTACTTGTCTGTCACTGGAAAGAGTCTCTAGCTTCAGAAACAAGTGGAATCATTTTGATATTTCAAGATTTACGATAATTAAAAAAACTCTGACATGATATTATAATGTTTTATGTAATTAGTTGTTGGTGTATGGGACTATACTATAGAACAGTGGTTCTTAACCTTGTTGGAGGTACCGAACCCCACCAGTTTCATATGCGCATTCATTGAACCCTTCTTTAGTGAAAAATAAAATGTTTTTTCAATTCAAGAAAAAGTTATGTTTTTTTCACTGGTGCACAAAATGAATTGTGCATGAACATCAAAGAACAAAACCAACAGTGCATGAACTCACAACAAATTACACACATTACCATGAATTGATTGACGTGGACCCCGACTTAAACAAGTTGAAAAACGTATTCAGGTGTTATCATTTAATGGTCAATTGTACGGAATATGTACTGTACTGTGTAAACTGTACTGTTTCATATAATGTATTCTCTTCCTTTGCAATCTCCTCGTAAAAGTTTCAATCGATAGATCAAACAACCTGCAAATCAGATGGAAAATTAGAGGGAACATTGTTTGGGGGTCATCCATAATACGCCGATAGGGAGAAGTTTTTATTTACACAATAAGTCAGATGTGTCTTAACCTCCGTGGCGGAGGCTCCGCCGAACCCTTGAGGCCGACTCACCGAACCCCTAGGGTTCGATCGAACCCAGGTTAAGAACCACTGTTATAGAACTTGCATAAACTATATATTTAGAGTAGTCCGTGTATAGTCTGTCCAGCAGTATAGTTTCATTATCCACTGGAAAGGGTCTGCATGGTGCTGCCGTTCTGAAACAGAACATGATGCCCTCCCTTGGGAAAGTGGGCCGCATGACATTTGGAAATTAGTCTTGAATGCAGCTGAGACAGGCTCCAGCACCCCCCGCGACCCCGACGGGGAAAAGCGGTAAAAAATGGATGGATGGATGGATGTTCTTTCACCAGTATCACCTTTCAGCCCAGGACATGACAGGCCTGCCAACATTGTTACCAAAGTTAGCTGTAATGAACGTTTTCATCAATAGGTGGCGCTGTAAACCCATTTTATATAAATAATGTGTCCCCTTCTTTACCATGACTTGTTTCCAATGACCACTTCTTTATTGTGTGAAGGCAACAGAGAAAAAGTTAAGCAGGTGATGTTGCATATGAATGCTTAATATGCTGTCTAATGTAGGCCAATAAAAACATCAAATAAACAAGACATAAGCTCCCAGTTATGACAGCAATTTAGAAGAACATAAATCTTGCGCTATGAAACTGCAAAGCATTGCATCTTTATATCACAGTATACATACATGGAGGATTGCAACTCAAAACAATTAAGAATGCAATTGTTCTGAAAACATGTTGTTATTGCTTGTGGTTATTAAGTAAGTTATGGTTGACACTGGCAGGGAGCTTTTATTTGGTGTAGAACTTCACACAGTCTACAACAATAGTAGTAAATAAAATAAAATGTCAGTAAAAAGTTGTTATGATTATGTTTTTATTCCACTATATTTTGTTATTCTAGTGATGTTATTTTTATATATGTGTTATACATATATAAGTGGTTTTAATGTTATTTCCTCCCTTCTAAAGCAACAAGACTGACCAACTGTGCCTAGCTGTCCCAAATCAGATGTGTAACTTCTCATTTTAAATGCAGGTAAGCAAGCATCTTTTCGCGTCCTTCTCGCCATTTCCGGGCCCAAAATGGCTGTCAAAGTGTACCAACTTGTAGGAATACATCCTCAGACTTCTTCTGTGCAGGTGAGATGCATGATTTATGATCTAGCATAAACTTACAGGGAGCAAGGAAGCGTGGAAGCAGCAGACCATTCGATGATGTAAATATAGGGACACAAGCTTGTGATCATGGGCCCGCTATAAATAGTTTGTCTCCGTTAGCGCTTATAATAACAATATTACCAATACTTGGTTAATATTCATGTCACGAAATGTATATGGAGTAAGGTTGGCAGTTTTTGAATGGTTATTTATTGGATTTTAATAGTGGAGCTCCCATTGGCTGTACTGTAAGCAGACTTTTATTTACGTTTATTCAATATTTAGAATGCATTAAAAAAATTCATTCGTTGTCGTGTGTTTCATAATGATTTTGAACGATAGGCAAAATAAAAAAAAACAGTACTGTTCCCCTTTAAGGTTCTACCATGCAGCAGTGCTTATCTTATGGTTTAATGTCAATAGTAGAAAACTAATGCCATGACAATGTGTCATACTCCTAACTCTATAGTGGTTTTGCCAGAGCCTTGGATTCAAATAAACAGTATCTGATGAAAATCAGTACGCCCCCACCATTATATATCTTCTGAAGGGACAATACTATGTACTCTCAAAAATGGATTGATTGATTGATACCCTAGATTTCTGGTCCATTAGTCTAACTGTACGAGTTAAAGTACAAGCATTATAACCTTCTAACCCTACCATATACAGCCTAAAGTGCTAAACATAGCAGAAACCTGTAAAATAGCCAATAGTGTCAGGATGATGCGCTTGAACCCATAATTTAAGAGAATAAAAGATTAATACACAACATTAAGAAAAACACAGAAGGATACAATTGATGATAAAACAAGATAATGTTAAATGATGATTAAAAGTCAATAGAATAGAGATGATGACAATAATCAAAGATGCTAATAATAGAAACATATATTACAATCATTACTATTATTATTATACCGGTACTACATTAGAATACCCTATTTAAAATACTACTAATAATAGGTCGTGTCTGAGCTTAACACATTTTTAATGCATAAGGTACGCTTAAGGTTCAAATGTTACAACTTTATACCACCTTGTACCCTTTTTGGTAGTATAAAATTATACTTCTGGCCTCTTAAAGACCAATATTGTACTTTTGAGAAAACATTCTTAAAAAAATTTACTTACAGGTACAAACATTTTTCTTTCTATTTGTGAGAGTATGATCTTGCATATAGTTAAGAGTAGTAGTCAGTGTACATTTTGTTAAGCAGTATCAATGTATAATCAATTTAAAATGACTCAACCTAAAGCCATTACTCTACAAATTGCTGGCAACACAAGTGAGTAGCGACTAGGGATGTATATCATTAGTATTTTATCGATACCGATACCAATATTGATATTCCTTATTGATACCGGTATTCATTGGTACTCTAATCAGTAAATCATTTAAATAAAGATGTGAAAAAAATGCATTTCTTATTATCATTTTTATTAGTACAAAAGGTTGTACACCACCAACGTCATCTAACATCTCACAGCAGGGAAGTCTTTTTATCAACACCTGCTTTTTAAGTTTTAAACAAGTCCACTATGTTTTGCAGTGCATGGTGCAATGCAGTTGTTATGTCATCATCTTGTAATGTCCATCAATTTGTTTCTGATAATTACAATTACACTCAGCTGAAAATAATATTTATGTATGGCATTAATGCGCAGAGCACAGCCCTTTCGCATGACATATAATGTAAAATACATAAATTAAATCAATACAATCAATTTGCATGTTAGGTTGGTGTGCATCTAATCAAGGTGTGTTTTGATGCCGAGCGAGCGCAATGGAGTGACGTCGGACAACGAATGCTATCTTGCTTCAGAGCAACTTTATGGATTATTATATTATGGTACTTCAATTTTTCACTATTTGAGTGGATTATACTGGACTGTGTGTGACTTTGAGGGACTTTCGAGGAGGAAATATTGTGGTGTTATTAACTTGTGTGTGGTCTTGGTTCCTTGTTTGTCATTATTCCAAGCTAATTATCAGATCCTACTCCTGTCTTTTTGCATGTGTAGCAGTGGCACCTAATGTAAATGTGACAGTGCGCCCGTGTATTAATTACGACAGCCAGCCGGATGGCTACATGGCTGTATCATTTGTACGGCCTCTTATCCGTCTTCCTGGACTGACCCAATTAGGAATAGATACCAAAAAATACAGGTACTTGGTAAACATTCATAGTACAGAGATAATTGTGTCATGCATGGTGGCTGTCGCATCATGATCCGGGGACTACACGAGTGCTGTCGGGTCTGCAAAGATGCGGTTCATTGAAACTTGGAAACTGGGTCCTAATGTGAATGTGACAGTGCGCCCGTGTAATAATTACGACGGTCAGCTGGATGGCTACATGGCTGTATCATTTGTACAGAATCTTTTTCCGTCCTCCTGGACTCACCTAATTAGGAACAGATACCAAAAAATACAGGTACTTGGTAAACATCCTCAGTACCGAGATAATTGTGTCATGCATGTTGGCTGTCGCATCAGGGGCTACACTTGGAAACTTGGAAACTGGGTCCAATGTCAGTTTTTCAACTTGATAAGAAGCCCAAACACACCTCAAAAATGACAAGTGGTTTGCTGAGGAAGCTAAAGGCGAAAGATATGGAGTGGCTGAGTAAGGCCACACGAACACGGAGAGTTTCAAAAACACATATTCGGGGTTAAAACAATCTCCATCCACACAAGTGTAGTTTCAAAACTGTCTGTCTACACACAAACATACACCTGCTGTCATGCACATTTTGTTCAAACAGAAGCCTGAAAAAAGCAGTAATATCTGACTTGTTGGCATTACACCTCATTTATGTTTATTTTGATAAACTTTAGACGTAGTGACATGTATATTATCTTTAAAACCAGCCTGCACGTACACTGAGCCCTGGGAACATTATTAAAGAGTGAATGCAGGCCTGTGCTGCTGAAACCCAACACTGATAGAATTATAACATGTTCATGAACATGGTGATGTATTACATGTGCAGGAAACCATTTTGCATGTTTAAGGGAATTATAAAGCATTCAATCATGGATATAGTGATATGGTACATGTGTATTAAAGTGTATATTGTCTTTAACATCAGTACACACTACAGGAAGGACGCTAAGTTTTTTTAGTTGCTTGATCACATTTTGGAAGCAAGACACGTAAGTTGACTTCATGATTTGTCGTTAAATAAGGACTAAAAGCATAAGATAATGTTGTATCTTTCTTATGACACAGAGCAAAAAGTCTTGCTTGTCAGAGTTGTTCCATCAGGTGGAGGTTCCACAGCGATCATATCCAAAACAGCTGACTGTCATTTGTGCCGGGGGGAGTGTCGCAAAGCCCATTTTGATGTGTAGTTTTTATTAATGTTAAGTGAAAAGAGCAGCATGTTTATGTTCAAAAATACATTAAGTCATCTGATAGTGTGTTTAAAGCCAGCAAGGCAGTGTTGTTGAGCTTGGAAATGACAGCGCACAACCGTATGTGCCGTGTACAGCACGGCACAAAGCGGAGAGTTTTGGATCTCTACACTTTGGCCAGCGTTTGCAAAAGTCTGCGTTTTTTAGGACAAAAGTATGCGTCTGCGTGTGGACATGAGGCCTAAACGCAGAGATAAGTATGCTTTTATTAAGTATCTGTGTTCGTGTGGACATGGTCTAAGTCTCCAGACCTGAACCCCATCTTAATCCATGGAAGGTGGAGGAACACAAGATTTCTGTGATGTCATCATGGAGGAGTGGAAGAAGAATCCAGTAATAGCCTGTGCAGATCTGGTGAATCCTGTGCCCAAGAGGGTTAAGGCAGTCCTAGATATCAATAGTGCTCACACAAAATATTGACACATTGGACACGATTTGGACATTTTCACTGAGAAGTGTACTTATTTCTTTTGCCAGTCATTCAGCCAGACAGTAAAGGCTGTGTTGACTCATTTTTAGAGGAGAGTTAATTATCCACAGTAAAGAGTGCAGACATGTATTTGGAGAAAATATTTGATATTTTTTATTTTAAGCAAACACAAGTAAGCACACACCATATACTTCATAACTGAAGTGTGTAACCTTGTGCATAATAGTTAATAAAACCATGCTAGCCCTCATCAAGCAATAACTGCTGCACACAGCATACAATATACGGTATATAAACATGTTAGCGCTAATAATGCCGTTTTTTCCCCCCTTAACCATGTTTACTTGTCCACATGTATTTTACCACTGAACGTTTTCAAATCCATACAAAATTATTGTTCAATCAACTCATTTAGAGAAACCAAGTTGGGCATTCAAAGCAAGGCCTCAGCATCTCAAGAAGCACTTCCTCCTTCGCGCTATAAATAGATAGGCGACCTGCCCTAGCCACTTACACCACTCTAAAGTCTTTAAACAAATTAAATATACATGAGCAATTTGTTTTATTCCGTGGTTCCCATGAGCAAGTGTTGACAACAGCAGAATTGTGGCACCTTCTTACACACATGCCCTCCATGAATCATGTAATACCATTACATGTGTCACTACATGAAGCTACAGTCAAATCATTCATACCTAGGCCAAATTTGAAGTTAAAGTGCATTTTAATTTGTTGAATGGGTATTTTCAGGCTGTAGTCACACAAATGGCAGAAAACTACACATGTGATGCAATATATTGTATATCGTAGGAATTCATGAAAAATACTCACAACTTTCTTTTTTTTTTTACATTTGAAGATTAATATCCCTGATCTTATCAGCCATCTATTTTCATTTCTAAAGTATACATGTAGAACAGTGGGTATGCATGTAATAGGAAAGAGTATGGATACTTGAATAGAAAAAGAAGGGCTAAAAGGCTGCTAGTTCTTCATCTGCAGCATACAATAACATGGATAAACCTTGCAGTGACTACCTAAGTAAGTCCCATTGCATTTTTGTTTGACTAAATTAGGTTTAGGATAAGGACTGAAAAGGTTGTAAACAGTGGATGGTCAAAATACCAAACAATTGCTGACATCCCATAGACCCACTTGTTTTATATCATCACACTCTAAGATGGTAGCTTGTTATGCTATTATTCTTGCACGCACAGATATGTCTGTGAACACACTGTAAAGTCTCTACTGAAATAAGCCGATTAGTTCCCAGCTCCTGAATGGCTCCTTACTCGTAATAATATATTTGGATCAATAATTAAAACTTTACACAGTTTTTCTTATAGCACATTAACGACACAATGACAAAATGTAATACTGTATATAAACACATTACAATAGATAAGTGCAATGAAACTATCATTATTAGTAGGGCATGAACAGTTGTAAATAACACAAAATACTTCACCTGGAATAGCACCCTCTAATGTTAAAATTGACAGTACTCTGCAAAAGTTTCAGGCCATCACCAGCTTTGTTTTTTTATTTATTATTATTTGTTTACCAGTCATTTTGACAGTAATTGGTAGAAAAGAGGCAAGCAATTCTAAACTTAAAATACATCAATTGTCAATTGTGGCATTGGAAAGCCAAATAACCTAAAGTTGGCTGAAAATGTTTGCACAATACTGTAGTTTTTGTTATTTCATAATGTATTTATTTACACATTAAATATTGAAGTGTTACTCTGATTTTGTAACTGCATGTCAATTTGTATGTTTACTGTACACACACATTAGATTATTTGATGAAAAGTATAACGCTAACAGGTATATTATATACTGTAAATATGAGCGAGAACATTGTCCACATTATCAATAAGTAACACACTAGCAGTTGGTCAATCAGAAGCTTTTGGGGGGAATAGATGTCATACAATAACATTTTTACCAGCCAGTGTACAGAGTGGCTGTCTAAAAGGCTAGTATGGGGTAATAGATGATATGTCAACCATCTGACCCCCCCCGAAAAAAAAATTAAAAAAATACAAATTATATAACGAGCTACCATAGATAGAAGGATAGGGGATACTGGCCGTTTAGTCCATACAATGTACATGTAGCGAGTGGCTGGAACTGAGTTTCTATTCAATTCACAACGCGAATTATCATTATGTACTATATCTATACTATATCGAACAAATACAGACTTTGACTTGAACAATACTCTTGTTCGAAGCCCTTCTGCCTTGAGGACATCTGTTCATAAAATAATCTTGAACCCCAACCCATAACATGTTTTTATAAGGAATGGAATGAATGAGCTATCACAATGTGCAAGTCATGTGACCATTGCATGCTGAGAGGTTACATTTGTGTGTCCTTTTTTATTTTTTTTACAGAATGTGACCTCATGGCACATAAAGTAGTCCTCGCGTCAGTCAGGGCTGTTATTGCTTAAGGAATATCCTCTATTGTTTCTGCAAAGGCCACTTCTCTGTAGACGTATGCAAGCCCCTTTGAAAATACATTATTTAGATGAGGCACTCTGGGTCAAGTCCTTCTTGTTTTACCCAGAACACTGAACACTCTAAAATACAGCCCATTTTTGATGTGGAATGCAAAGAATAGAATACATTAAAAGCATGAGAGAGAGTCAAGGTGAAAACGCGAGCGAATGAGACACTGAACCGAGCTGCTATGGCGTTAGAACAGCTCATTTTTAGAAATCACTTGTACATCTGTCAGGTGGAGTCTATATTCCCTGAGGGGGGAAAACAAGCTCGCCAGATGGAAAATATTTCCCACTGGACGACAAAACTTTCTGCTTTGGTGGTGTGTAAAAAGTACCAGAGCGACAGAAACGTACTGGCAGTACCTTCTGTAACAAAACTACAGTTATATGATAAATTATTCACCGTCACTTATAGGAAAATTTGACAAAAGCATGTAAGGAAAAAACAACACCAAGAGGATGAGATTATAATCACACCACAGAGGAACACTTGGACACAATTGGTACCACCCACTAAAAGATGAAAGCGGGAGAGTGGCTGAAAAGGTCTCTGGTTCTGTTCATCGACTTTGGTCCCTGGGGTTGATTTATCAGCAGTCCGTCCACTGCCAGGAGCATTTGGCCCTAATCTCTGTCCCCCCATGGTACATTGGTTGTTAAGCATGGCCGATCCATTCGCTCAACTCTCACCACAGTCTCTCCACCGTAGCATCTCCTATCCTTGGCACTGGCCAAGTCATTCCTGGATCCCAAGGTGCCTGCGAGCTTTGCTTCACTGGCAAGCCCACAGCAAAATGAGATTTAAGCGGCGCATTCTGAAAGGCAGATTTGCTTCAAAGGACCCGCTTATTTGTGAGGACACAAAGTCTTTAGCATTTGGAGAAGACAGTCACACTTCAATGATGTTGACAGATGGCATCCTATTGTTCTTGGAGAACTGTGGAAGTAGAGAAGATGACAGGATTGAAGCTGCTAGAGGGCTCTGAAGAATAACACAATGCACATGAGGATGCCTCTGTACTGTATTTATGCTGAAGAACACAATGCATTTTGTTTGTTATAGGCTTTTTGTACAAATGACTGTAGAATTGGCGTCTGCACTGATCACAAGCACTAACTGAGTGTTGCTACTTGATACAGTATGTGGCAATCATGCACAAATAAAGTCATATTTGAAGTCACAGTTCTATTAAGCCTCAAGCTGATGTTCAGATGAACCTTTAGGTGTTTGTCAACGTCAAGCATATTTTGCTTCTACTTTCCTGTGGCTTCACAGGATACTTGGTTCATTTTTTTAGCATTGGAGAACAGAAATGGAGAGGAAATGATTGACAAGTCCATAGCTTCACTGCAGTGCAACAACTTCAGATATAGTAGAAACTAAGAAAGGGTGACTTACTACTTAGTAAATACATTACCTGTACACACCATTGGTTACACTTGCACAATCACCTGAGATTAAATTAAAACAATTTGATTAGCAAGATAATAATGCTGTTTATAAATACTTCCAGCACGCAGGAAAGGTTTGTTGTTTGGTTAGTTGCTCAGCATGCTAGTTTTTCCAGTGATGGGCAAGCTACTTGGAAAATGTATTAAGCTAAGCTACAAGTTACTCTCGATTAAATGTAGCTAAGATACAGGGGAAGCTATCCCCGGAGAATTGTAGCAAGCTACACTACAAGCTACACGGCAAAAGTAGCTCAAAGCTACATTTAATGGCATTTTCAATCTATGGGCCCACATGTAAAATATCAATGTTAATTTAACTGGGAGTGTACAAATTGACCCAATAAGGGTCCATTACTATTAACTATCTGTCGTTTAGCTGGGGACACCCTACAACTACCTCTAGGGGTCCCCGCACCCCACTGTATTTAGTTTTACTTTTCTTTGGCCCGCCCCTATAATGTTAATTTTCTCTACCTACAATAAAAAAAAACATCTATCTACTGTATATTTTGGCAAAAAACAAAAAATCAAAAGAATGACTTGTGTTGTTTAGGAACAGTTGGTAATGGTTATGTGCAGTAGAACAGTTGGTAATGGTTATGTGCAGTAAAACTTTTTATGAACTCAACTCACCTTAATGTGTGTTCCTAAATTTGTGTTCCACCTCTTAGATGAAGGGAGCAGTTATGATTTTGGTTTACTGAGTAAACAACTAAAAACTAAGGTTTTGGGCACTGTTTTCTCTAAAAGAATACATTTGTCTCAATACAGCAAGGACTCGCATTATTGTGGGTTTCCTGCTCGTCATCTTCATTACTAAAGGAAAAATCTAATCTGCGGGAGATATTCCTCTGCCATTTTCAAGTTTTATGTATATATTTTTTTGGAGTCAACAGTTTGAAGCGTCCGTCTGTCCTTGACTCCCTCGAGTGTGTGCCTGTTATGATTTTGCTTACTAGTTTCGTTGACCCGCCTTATCTTGCCTCTGATTGGCCAATCTGTAATGTTTCGCCCTAACCTTAGCCAATTGTGACTCATCATACGAACACCATCATGGATTTTCTCCATATGTATGGATGTTCTCATTCATCCAGGTCCTTGCATTTTCTCCATATTTTTTGGGGTCCTGGATTCGCAGCCCATTTTCTCTCTTTGTAGCTTGTAGTTTTGATGTAAGCTACCTTGCTACGTGGGTCTAAAAGTAGCGAAGCTAGCGACAAACTACTGGAAAATGTAGTTAAGCTACGTAGTTTAGCTGGTTAGAGTGTCCGCCCTGAGATCGGTAGGTTGTGAGTTCAAACCCCGGCCGAGTCATACCAAAGACTATAAAAATGGGACCCATTACCTCCCTGCTTGGCACTCAGCATCAAGGGTTGGAATTGGGGGTTAAATTACCAAAAATGATTCCCGGGCGCGGCACCGCTGCTGCCCACTGCTCCCCTCACCTCCCAGGGGGTGATCAAGGGGATGGGTCAAATGCAGAGGACAAATTTCATCACACCTAGTGTGTGTGTGACAATCATTGGTACTTTAACTTTAACTTTTACATGTAGCTTGTTACTTCCCATCACTGCTAGTTTGTCAGTTTCGCTAGTGGATTATGCAAATCTTTATAGTTGGGTGGTACATGTACCAAAGAAGTGCTAGTTGAAGTTTCCAGTGGCAATGCAGCAGGGATATTGAAGTTGATTTGGGGGCTACATTTTCAGAAAGCTAAGGACGGTGAGGCCGGAATCCTCCCTTCACTATTAGTCTTATTTAGTATATTCTAAAATATAAAATATAAAATATAAATATAAAAGTTTGATTTTGGTATATTAATTTTGTCAGAATTACAGGAGTGCTCTGCTATTTTTTTTTTTAAGGATTTTGACTTTAACTTGTGAGTCACCAGTTGAAAAGCCCAAATGATGAAAAACAGAGGACCTAAAATGGAAGACGTTGAACAATTGACTACCGACTGTATCTGAAGTAAACAAGCTACAGCAACACTTGCGTTACATCAACCACAAACACTTTTAATCTTGTTGTACATGTCGCATGTTGCAAAGACAAAAAAACATTTATCACATTACGGAAAGACAACAAAATCTGCAGTCCCTTCCAAGGTTTCTCATTGTTCCCATTGGGTTGAGTTTTTTCTTGCCCCAAGGTGGGATCAGAGCTGATGTCGTTGTGGTTTGTGCAGCCCTTTGAGGCATTTGTGATTTAGTGCAATATAAATAAAAATACATTTTTTTCAATAAAGTCTAGATGTTTGATATAATTATTTTTCATTGTACTTTGTAGACACTTGTTTGAACAACCTCTTAAACCGCACCAAGTTAGTACATTGTTTGAGTTCTTTGCTTAATCCATTCCATAATTTAGTTCCACATACTGATATACTAAAGGTATTAAGTGTTGTACGTGCATACACATGTTTTAAGTTAGATTTTTCTGTAAGGTTATATTTCTCCACTTTTGTTGAGAAGAGTTGTTGTACATACTTTGGTGTCGTCAACCTTTTGAGGGCACAAAGGTTGACGACATCTCAACCTTTTGAGGGCACAAGGGCCAAATATCAGAACAGGAAGGCCATCAAATAAACCAACATGGTCATAATTAATATAGCTTAAAGGGGAACTTAACTTTTTTTGGAATTTTGCCAATCGTCTAAATCATTATGAAAGACATGACCACAGATGGATTAAAAGAAAAAAACCCAACATTCTAAATATTAAAGAAACACGATTAAATGTCTGCTTACAACAGAGCCTATGGGAGTCATTCAATTCTGCCTATAGAGCCCCTAAAAAAACATCCCAACACGTCTGTTAGCGCTTTATATACATGATGTAAGTGTATATGTAATGTAGTAGCGGGCACATTTATAATAACATTTAATATTGACGTATTTTGATCATTTTACAGAATAAAACATCACTTACTGTACAAGGGCTGCTGTCATTAGGATGCCGACTGCTAGGATGTTCATATATTCCCATTCAGGTAAAAATTTCTCATAATCCTCGCGAAGAAACGGGGTGGGGGTGAACAAGCGCTTTTCGTGTTGTTCTCGCCATTTCCGCGTCTAAATTGGCTGTCAAAGTGTACCAACTTGTCAAAATTTGTCCTCGTCTTTCTACTAGCCAGGTGAGTGGCATAATTTATGATCTAGAAAAAAGTTTGACAAGCAAGGAAACGGGGAAGCAGCTCATCAGTTGATGTCAACATTGGCACGCAAGCTCGTGATCACGGCGCCGCTATAAATAGTTTGTCTGCGTTAGCGCTTATAATAACAGTATCACAATACTTGGTTATTTTTCAAGTGATGAAATGTAAATGGAGTATTGTTGCCGCTTTTTACATGTTTTTTTATTGGGTTTTATGGGTGTAATAGAGGACCTCCTATTGCCTCCGCTGTAAGCAGACTTCCGCTGTAAGCAGACTTTTATTTACGAGCTAGAATGCATTAAAAAAAAAATCTGTTGTCATGTCTTTTATAATGATAGGGCAACATTTCAGTTCCCCTTTAAGAATGATTACATTTTTATTTTGCATTACTTTCAATTAAATACATGAGGCTGTTTATTCCACTGAATTGTTTATTTCTTAATAAATAACATCAATATAATAATAAACAATGTTAATAAATAACATCTGATTTTTCATACTGGATGAAAAACAGTAAATGAACACAACAGGTCAAATAAAGCGTGTTCTGGCTTCCTCTGCCTTTGGAACTTCCCTTAAAGGCCTACTGAAATTAGATTTTCTTATTTAAACGGGGATAGCAGGTCCATTCTATGTGTCATACTTGATCATTTCGCGATATTGCCATATTTTTGCTGAAAGGATTTAGTAGAGAACATCGACGATAAAGTTCGCAACTTTTGGTTGCTGATAAAAAAGCCTTGCCTGTATCGGAAGTAGCGTGACGTCACAGGTTATGGAGCTCCTCACATCTGCACATTGTTTACAATCATGGCCACCAGCAGCGAGAGCTATTCGGACCGAGAAAGCAACTATTTCCCCATTAATTTGAGCGAGGATGAAAGATTTGTGGATGAGCAAAGTGAAAGTGAAGGATTAGAGAGCAGTGGAAGCGATTCAGATAGGGAAGATGCTGTGAGAGGCGGGTGGGACCTGATATTCAGCTGGGAATGACTAAAACAGTAAATAAACACAAGACATATACAGTATATACTCTATTAGCCACAACACAACCAGGCTTGTATTTAATATGCCACAAATGAATCCCGCATAACAAACACCTCCTTCCTCCCGTCCATATAACCCGCCAATACAAATCAAACACTCGCACAACACACTCAATCCCACAGCCCAAAGTACCGTTCACCTCCGCAAAGTTCATACAGCACATATATTTCCCCAAAGTTACGTACGTGACATGCACATAGCGGCACACAGGTATGGGCAAGCGATCAAATGTTTGGAAGCCGCAGCTGCGTACTCACGGTACCGCGTCTGTGTATCCAACTCAAAGTCCTCCTGGTAAGAGTCTCTGTTGTCCCAGTTCTCCACAAGCCAATGGTAAAGCTTGACTGTCATCCTTCGGGAATGTAAACAATGAAACACCAGCTACGTGTTTGTGTTGCTGCAGCCGGCCACTAATACACCGCTTTCCACCTACAGCTTTCTTCTTTGCTATCTCCATTGTTCATTAAACAAATTGCAAAAGATTCACCAACACAGATGTCCAGAATACTGTGGAATTTTGCGATGAAAACAGACGACTTAATAGCTGGCCACAATGGTGTCCCAAAATATCCGCTACAATCCGTGACGTCACGCGCAAACGTCATCATACCGAGACGTTTTAAGCAGGATATTTTGCGGGAAATTTAAAATTGCACTTTACCAATCTAACCCGGCCGTATTGGCATGTGTTGCAAAGTTAAGATTTCATCATTGATTTATAAACTATCAGACTGCGTGGTCGGTAGTAGTGGGTTTCAGTAGGCCTTTAACCTATACTGTCCCACGCAAACAGCATTAAACTAACTGTTCTACAGAGACAAACAGTATCAAATGCAGTAATAAACAATTATTTAGCTCCACGTTAACCCATTAACAACTGGGAAAGCATTTGTCATTTTAGATTTTACTTCACGAGAACAATGCAGACGTGCAAGCTCACAATGTCCCAATTTTGGAAAATAAAAAAAATCAAGAATCATTTAGATTCTTAACAAACTCTTCATCTTCTGAACAATTTCAGATACGGGCCCATGGCCAAATACATCTTATCGCATTAACACCTGGTCACCCTAACTTTTAACCATGTTAACCATTTAAAACTATTGAAAAATCATGAAAATGTGTGCAAATCTTTTAATATATATATATTATTTCACAAGCAAATGTTTTAACTCAAATATTGGGGTGTCCCTAGAACAAAATATGAGATGGGAGTCTGTGGCCAAATACAAGTTTTTGGGTCCTCCTTGAATAGTACATTCAAAAAGAACCTACATAACGATAACATGTTGGGGCTTTATAATATTTAGTGCACGGTGCAAGGGACAAGCCGCAAAAAATGGATGGATGGATGTGTTTTCTTCATGCGGTTTTCATTCACGGTAAACTAACATGGCCGAGTGAGTAAGAGAAAACTGCAAAACGTTGCGTTGCGTCGTTAAATAGAAATAGTCAAATCAAATCAACTTTATTTATAAAGCACATTTAAAATTTACCACAGGGGTAGCTAAAGTGCTGTACAATGGGCAGGTTAAAATATAATACGAGAATTTCTGGTGTTAGAAATTATATGACGAGAGTTTACTGTCTTCTTCTTCTTCAAATGTATCAAACCTTCTTACCTTAGCTTAACTTATATAACGTCTTCATTCAGTGCAGTGGGCGTTTGTACGAGGCAGAATTAAACCCACCACCGGTCAACGTGCACACGGCCAAACAGAAGGGCTGCTGTGAAATTCTTGCCCTGATAGCAAGTTATAGTTTGCTTTGTGCATAATTATAGCTGTTTGCAAACGCACCATATCATTGAATTTGAATATTTTTGATTTAGTTAATAAAGGGTTTGTCTGTTTTCTTTATCTGACATTATGTACCGGTATTATTCTAACTGACCTACAGTTAGTGAATTAAGTGTACTTTTGTAGTATTAGTTTGAGGTGGCTAACAATAAAGCTAATAGGAGTGATGTATTGCACCCAAGAACCCTTCTAAAAAACGGCAATGATATTCTGTTCACATGTCGTGACCAATGTATTAACCAAGTATTAGTGATATTGTTATTATAAGTGCTAACACAGAGGAACTACTTCTAGCACACCCGAGATAACAGAAAGGTAACTAGCTTATACTTCCAACTCTAATTTTAATGTACATGTTTTGTCTACTTGACAATTCTAGTTTGGCAACCTTGTCCATTAGATATTTAAAAACAATTGGAAATGATACTTAATAATGACTTTAATTTTGCTTGATTGTCACATGTACCATAACTATAACCACAACCCAAAGTAATACTGTAGAGTTGTGTGCCAGATGCAGAGTATACTGTGATCAAATAGTGAACGCTGATGGTTTGAGGATCCCTCCTTGACATTGACAAACACCGTATGAGTGCACGTGAATGAGGTCTTAAAGCGGCCGGCACCATTCACCTGCCCGGCGCCGTTGAGAGGGCTAGGCACCTCGGGGGAGGAGAGGGTTGGTGGATTATACCTTACTGCGCAACAGCCCCCCTGTTGGATGTTCAGGAGTACTGCACTCTGAGGAGTTTTTGGCTTTGTCCTTGTTGTTGTTGGGTTCGTTGTCTTTGATGATGTCATACTGACGGCAGAAGAGAGCGATCACGCCTGGAAATAAGCAAACACAACTAAACTTAAGAGAGGCAGTAATTTTGTGAATGCTGACATTTCGTTTTTGTTACCAATCTTTAACATTCCTGCTCGTATTTGACCAGAAGTAATGCACATTTTTAATAGGATACAACCATATTTTTCAGACTGTAAGGCGACACTTAAAATCCTTTCATTTTCTCAAAAAATGACAGTGCGCCTTATAACCCGGTGCGCCTAATGTACGGAATAATTCTGGTTGTGCTTACTGACCTCAAAGCTATTTTATTTGGTACATGGTGTAATGATAAGTGTGACCAGTAGATGGCAGTCACACATGAGAGATATGTGTACACTGCAAGATGACACCAGTAAACAACACCAAAACTTTAAATTTGTCATTGAAAATATAGAACATTACACATCGCGCTCAAAAATCTGTCAAAATGTTTTAGTAAGACTTTGGTAATCTATGAAACCGCACCGCTTGATGGATTGTCGGAGCATTACGGCTACCATAGTCAGACATACTGTACAGTGCTTAAACATACGGGTATTATTGTGGTGTGTGTATAAGGACCGCAAAATGACACCTATTAGCAGACATATTTGTTTCGCAATATTATGCAAAAACAACTTTTCTCACCTTCTGGTATCTGCCGATGTGTATTTGGGATCCGCATAAGTCCTGAAAATGCGCGCGCGTCCGTAGTCGTAAAGTAGTCGATAAGCTTCGTTTTTCTCTCTGTCTTCTTGTTATGGGCATTCATCCTCCGATGTTGCCATTTATAATATAAAGTAGCATAAAGTTATAACTTACATCTGTCAGTAGACTTGCTATGGAAGCGCTAAAATCTGCCGGTGTAGTGAGTTTACATAATTTAACCACGGAACTTTAGTTATTAGAGAGTTCCGGTCGGACGTTTTTTTCACGGGAAGCATTTCCGGCGTTTTTGTTGCACAAGTGAGCCACGGATTAGGAAATGCTGCTTTATTATTGATTTAAGTAAAGTCTGAATGTCATTAAAACAGTTAGCTCCATCTTTTGACACTTCTTCAACTCCTTTTCTTGCAAGCTACACCTGTAGAACAAAGATGACGGGGAGAAGACGCTGACGAAGTGGAGCCACGTAAATAAGACTGCCCACAAAACGGCGCATCCTGAACCAACGGTCAGAAAGCGATTTTAAGATGATCTGTAAAACATAATCTATGCAACATTTTGACCAAAGAACCACTATGACACTTTATGTACACTGTAAAAAAAAATTCTGTAAAAAAACGGTCATCTACTGGCAGCTACGGCTGCCAAATGAAAACCATAAAATTAAAGTAAAACATTGAAAACCAAATAATGATCAAAAACATTATATTTACAGAATTTTTCATGAAACGTTTTGCGGAAAAATATCGTAATTTTACAGATTTTTACTAAATTATTTAGATCAACCACCTTTAACAAAGTGACGATGCAAACAGTTCTGCAGAAAAATACCTTTATTCTACAGAGTTTTTCCAAATTATTACGATCAAACACCTTTAATGAAGTGACAATGCTGGCAGTTCCACAGAAAAATACCATTATTTTACAGATTTTTTCTGAATTGTTAAGATCAACCACCTTTAATAAAGTGACGATGCAAACAGTTCTGCAGAAAAATACCTTTATTCTACAGATTGTTAGTATGGACATAGACTTTTATATAACAAGCTACATATTTAATGAAAGATAATTACTGTAATTTTATATGAATTTGAAAGTAATTTAAGAAAACAGAAAATGCTATGTATAATTAATTTGGTATTTTTCTGTAAAAGAAATAGAAATATACATAGTTTGTCATTACTGGCACATTACTTAAAATAACAGGGGGATTGTTTATTTACAGATAATGTCTTCAATTCCACAGTTTTATAAACTATTTAAAAAAAATAGAAAAATTACAGTAGAAATTTAGAGTAAATTAACCATAAAAATAGGATTTTTTTTTACAGTGTATACCACAAGGAAGTGTTTTAACTTTAGAAAAAAACATAATAATATGACCCCTTTAAAGCGCCTATAATCCGGTGCGCCTTTGGTATGAAAAAGTGCTACAACAAAATAGACCTGAATAGACCCGTTCATCGGCAGTGCGCCTTAATCAGGTCCGCCATATTGTCCGAAAAATACAGTCAAAGCATACTAATGCCACCTGTCTATAGCGGTCACACTGTTTTTTTTTTCTGCAGACAAAAGTAGTGTGATACACCCTGTCTATAGCAGCCACCTGTATAATGCGGCCAGCGGCCACATATTTTGCGACCCAAAATTATTTTTTTACTCTGTAGAGCGGCCACTAATATCAAAATGTTCTGCATTTATGCATGATGTTGATGGATCAAATCCCAGTTGTTGTTATTATTTAATTGTTTACTCTTTTTAGGATAAACTTTGTCCAATATGAATTGATTTCTTGCGGCTTTCGTAAACCTACTACAGACATTCGCATGCAGAGGGTTAGGACACATCACTTTCCTTGCTCTGCATCCTGGGGTCCAGACTAAAGAACATAACTCCATAAATTGAATCAAGACAACAGGAGACAATGTGGAAGAGTGTTTTTTGCTTTTTCTATAGCTTGTAGCTTTTTAGTAGTATATGTTTTTAATTGTTTTTAAGTTATAAACAGTATACATACTTTCACAGTATTTATAATAAGTATTGCTTTACTACTACTAATACAGTCGTCACTCGCGACAACGCGTTTTAAAGTCGGCGGCTTCATTCTACCGCATATTTTGTTTTTGTTTTATTTTTGGCTCATATAAAAAAAATATAATTAAAATGCCTAAATTAACTAAAATATCAATACTAAAGTAGTATTGGCCTCTAGATGAACCCAAACAGATCAGAACGTGCTGTTCAGTATAGTGGCCGCTGAATGGCTCAGCCTTAGGCAGCATTACTATATTGGATTGAACGAGTGTAAAGGTTACTATGAAGGGGTTATTCATTGTCTCAAAAGGCTTTCATAATGTTAAAAACTATTCAGAAAAAGAACATCTGACATGTGTTTAATTGTATTTCTGGACTGTATATTTCAAAAACCCAATAAACAAATGTTTCAAATATTTTTTAATATTTTAATATTTAGAAGAACGTAAACAGGTTTTTTCATTCTGTCGTGCTGAAAATATTTGATTTTGAATTAGAAATTAATTTACCATGGCAAGGCCCGGAACAAATTATCAGCGATAAACGAATGATTACTGTAATATTTATGAAATTATTGTTATTTATTACTTCCGACTTCTGAGGTTGCCCTTTATTTTTATAGACAAGATATACTGTAGATGGAATTGTGGAAAGAAAAGCTGTTTTGTAGCAATGACGTAGTAACACTGCAGTGTCTAACCAGAGTTCTCCCTTTTTGGACATCCTGATCCTGTGTCATTCAAATTTCGAGTATTTTTCTCTACATAATCCTCACCTGCCCACATGATGAGCACCACAACGATTATGATGAGTTCACCCGCCCTCAGTTGGTCCTCCATTGTTACTTCGTCTGTGAGAGTCAAAAGGCAATTGTTGGGTTATTACTCAAATGCTTTGGCCTCGGTTAAAATCCCTTTACGAGTCAGTAATATTTCAGTTTATGTGATGAACAGAGAATAATTGACGATGATGGTGCAGGTGCACATTTATTGAACATATCAGCACAATGTTTTTACTGCTCAATGTCTGACAACCAAGCATACTGAGCCAGGAGGAAAATAGGTCAGCATATACTGTATTTGAGCAGAGCTGGTCTCTTGCTATATGAATCCAGATCTTGAATAAAGAGGATGCCTCAATAAATTGAGGCAGTGAAAAATAATCAATGCCCGCTTCAATAAATCTTTAGAGATATAATCTGGAAGAATATACAATGTTTTGTTGACGGATGTACATCCAGTTGCCTGCATGCAGCTTTCTGTGGAACAAAACAAGAATTTCAGCTAATTTTTGTGTGGCGTTACTGAATGTTGTGGAAGTCACAGAGTTTATGTAAAGTTCACCAGCGTGTAAAAAAACTGCACTCACATCCTTTTATCAGATAGACTGGGTGACATTTCGAGGTCCCAGTGTACATGGCAGGCACCCTATGCTCCAGTAGTTTTTAGAAACAAGCAATTCTGTTGATCGATTGGCCTCTGTTGCCCCGTTTTAAGTAATCAAACACCACTACACAATGAGGGGTGGAGGCTCCTGATACCGTTGGCTTTACTGGGCCAAACTGGTGTAATGTAACACTACTGAAGCAGAAAGGTTGGTCTGTGGCAGCACAGTATGACCTATGCTTATTAACGATATTTCCGACACTGTAACATGTACAAATTAATAGGCATTATACCATTTTTTCCCCCCAATAATATTTTATATGACAACTAAATGTGGTACCAAAATAACAAACATTTGTTAAACAAAAATTAGATGATTCAGTCATAATTTAACTAGTGGTGTCCCGATCTGATATTGATATCAGATATTGGCACCGATATCTGCAAAATTATAATGGTTTGCATCTAAAATCTCCGATATAAGCTCTAACACCAGGGGGGGTGG
The DNA here is from genome assembly GCF_033978785.1 of Entelurus aequoreus. Lineage (NCBI taxonomy): Eukaryota > Metazoa > Chordata > Actinopteri > Syngnathiformes > Syngnathidae > Entelurus > Entelurus aequoreus. Next base: position 40,616,893 of record NC_084733.1, on the reverse strand, counting down.
GGGGCGGGGGGAGATTTGTGTCTGTTGTATGTATATTGTAGAACTGTAGAAGTCTGAAAGGTGACGAATCAAACTTCCAAACACATAGTTCCATTGGAAATATGAAAAATCCATTGTGGGATCATACTGCCATTATGAAATCTATAACTTACTTTTAATTTACATAAAGTTGTAACATTGTAATTTCCCCAAAGTGGGATAGATAAAGTCTATCTTTTCCTATCCTTTTCTTAAATTCTATACTAATGTAAAAATAGGTCACTATTATTATGAACATGTAAAATAATATATAATACTGCATATAAAAGATGTGCCTCGCACATATCACATTTTAACATTTTTAACTGCCAAAAGTTACCCTACTGTAAGCTCTCTAGGTTCTCTAGGTCCATCTTTTGGAAATGTGTCAGCAAAAACAAAACAAATAAACAAAAAAAACATGCAAGCTCCGACTTTTGAAGCAAATTTTGAAATGTCAGTAAATTTTTTGTTTATCTGTACAATGCAGAAATGCAGTGGTACCAATTTTACCGTTTTCGTCCATCGGAGACCGAATGGTATACAAAATTAATAAATTTTTCCTATTAAAAATAGTCCAATTAATTAGTTCCAGACACCCAAAAATATCAACGTAAATCACATTTCAAAGAGAATAATTGTTTTTTAAAATGCAATAAACAAAGCCAAATGGATATGAACAACAAATTAAATGTACAAATAAACATTTATTATTACTTTTATTGAAGACTCTGGTAGCTTATTTTGCAGTCGTACTCAATAAAAAAAACAAAAAAAACCCCCACAGAGACTGAGTGACCAATGAACTAGATTTAAGACAAAATAGACTACAGTGGTACCTCAACTTAAGAGTTCTCAAATTTAAGAGTGTTTTGAAATAAGAGTTGTCTCTCGGCTTATTGTTATGCTTTAGGTTGCAAGCAAAAATTTGAGTTACAAGCATCCCCGCCATTAGTTGGCGTAGCAAATGTCACAATGAACATCTTAAGATCTGCCCAAAACATCTGGTCTTACCCGCTAGCATTAGCTTATAGCTAGAGATCGAGATAACTTTGTTTTTCAACCAGGGGATGGAAGAAAGTGAGTGTGGAGGACATTGCTGAGAAGAAGTGGATGACATTTGTTGAATAAAAAAAAAAATCAAGACATGACTGAGTGTGTCGCGCACTTGACTGAAGCATAATGAGTCGAACGCCAAGAATGCTAAAACAATATCCAAACTGCAGATATATAAAAAAAAATATTATGAATAGATAAAAGCTGCTGATGGTGTGTTTGACGAAGAAGCAACTCAAAGGAGATATCTAACTAGTCTACTCTCTAAGGTAAATGTTGTACATTATGATTACATTACTTCATAAAACTACTGTGGTTGTTAGTAGTACTTGATATTGTATTGTTTGTATACAATGTGTTTTATCTAAAAGTTAGTTTTTCTTTTTAAAAGTCATCACATGTTAAAAATGTGCTGCTGTAGACCAATTCATTTCCATTTATTTCAATGTTGACTTGGGTGTAACCAATTAAGCTTGTAAGTGGAGGTGCTATGGAAAATGTGGGGCAAATTTGCTTTGGGCAAAAAAATTGTTATGAAAAAAAATAGGGCGTACAAAAACTGTAAAATGATTGTTGCTTATTTAATAATTTATCAAAATCGGCAAGCCAAAAAATATTGTAGAGCAGGGTTTTTGAAGTGTGATACATTTAGCCTCCCTTCAGAGAAATTAGTTTTTGGAGCATTTTTGTGGTGTTTACTACTCGCTCAATGTTGGACACAAACATCTATAGATTTTTTTTTTTTGACAGGCTAACTAATTACGTTTGAATTTCAGAACCCCTGCTCTGCGGTAAAGTTGTGACTTTTTGACGCTCTATGGAAAAGAATAATCTTGGTCACCATGCTTCGCCCACATCCTATAATGAACACCTAAACTCTTCAAAATTTAGCATCCTCCATATGTCTAATCTATCTGGGTAAAGTTTGAAAGCGATCAGATGAAATATCTAGGAGGAACTGGTTACGGAACAACACCTGGAAATAGTGAACATCTGCAGGATATGACCTTTTCAATGTTTTGAGGTTAAAAATTTACATATAAGATGTGGAGTTGCATGTTAATTAAATTAGGCACACAGTCTGTGTGACAATCTCTACTACCTTATATTTATGTATGGCAATATGAGGCTAAAATGTTATCTTTAAACACAACGGAAGTTAGCTTAGCAGCTTTGAACTGCTGTTCTAAAGGCTTCAGAGAAAAAGTAATTGTGATGAAAGATCAAGAAAATGAGCATACGACCGTAAAGTAAACAAAACCCAATAAGAGGGAGAAACAAATCAAACCCTTGCAGCTATTGATTTTTGCCAAATATTTCCTTTGCAGAAACCAGCCTCAGACAACACATCCAGAGATAATTAAGCCTCTATAGTAGAAAGAGCATATCTTTAATCTTCTGCAGTAATGGTTCAGTATTTATATTCCACACATCTCCCACTTTCCGCTATAAACAAACTTCAGACTCTCTGGGTGCACTTTCTGGGAAGTGTCTGAATTCAGCAGTGTCTCACAAGGGGAATGAGGAAGAATACTGTAGATAAGGCTTTAGCCAGAAGCACATTGATTTACCACCCCTTGCAGCCACGACTTCCCCCTGCCCGAAGACTGATAAATACCCCCCCCCCACCGCGCTTACCCGCAGTTTGGTTTACTGTGCAGTGGTTCTGAGTGCAGGCAGGGTGAAGCCTGCAGAGACATGTCAATACAGAATGAAGTATACACCCCCGTGGCCGTGTAGGAGCACTCTGTTGTGAAATTTCATTTCACGCTTTGGGTGCATATTGATTTTTATTGGTCTTTAGACAAAATCAGTCAAGAGTTTGTCAAAAGGCCAAGTCCGTTCTGCCTATTCAGGCTTGAGAGCAAACGCATAAAAAGCGACGCAAGCATATTTTGTATTCATGTGTGTTTTGCAGCACTTCACCTTTGTTCTTAGAACCCTGAGTCTCAACCTCCTTTGGTGTTCGGAAGCGTAAAGGCTCGCTTTGTGGGCTCGTTCCAAACATGCTGATGGACTGGACATGGATGATGTAGTCTGTCTCCTCCTCCAAGTCCCATAATGCGCAGGAGCGTGTGGTGGTGTTCACTTCCTGGATGAATCGTAGCATATGCACGTCTTTTTTCTGTTGGTGCACGATAAACAAGAAATTGGTTTACGTTCTTGTTTGACATCCCACTTCTTTTCCACATCTAAAAAAAAATCATAGCTTAAAAATAATAATAATAATAATGTATTCAATTTATATGAATTAAATTAAAAACATTTCTCATTCTACACTCATTTGATACACTGCTGCCAGTTTAAACCTTGATTCTACTTTAATATAAAGCTACGTTAAGCCTCTGAAGCGACGGAAAACAGACACAAAGTGTTATAAGTCATATTAAATCTTTTCCAAAACTTTCAACACTTACAATTTTTCTAGAGCTTCAGACTTATACATAGATATAAAGTTTTTTTAAATATATATTTGTAATGCTTTATGCTCTTTTTGTAAAAAAAAAAACCAAAATCCCCCCCAAAAATATTTTATTAGGGGAAAAACACAAAATATGCAATATTTAAAAAAAAAAACGAGTTGCAAAGTGAACTGATTTAGATGATGTAATTACAGCTTTTAATGTCATTAATTCATAACAACCATGATTTGAATGCCTCATTATTTTTGGAGCAATGACAGCTTTTTCCAAGAATTTTCATTAACCCTCCCTAGCCAAAAAATGTACACGCTCAAAAAAGTGTAATCGGTAAGTCATGTTTTTTTGTTTTTTTTAAACTTTCAACTTTTTCAACAGCTTCAGACCTATCGATTGATATACATGTTTATCCATCCATCCATTTTCTTCCGCTTGTCCCTTTCGGAGTCACAGGGGGTGCTGGAGCCTATCTCAGCTGTTTATATATTTGTAATATTTTATGCTCTTTTTGTAAAAAACACATTTGGGATAAACACAAAATATGCAGTATTTCTAAAAATGAGCTGCAAAGTGGAATAGCTCGTGTGCAGCAAGGATAGGTTCCAACCCCCTGCAAACCCGAGAGGGACATGTGGTAGAAAATGGATGGATGGATGGAAGATATCGGCACCCATTTTTTGTGAAACTGAACGTTTGTTTTAACATAAATGTTGTCAGTCTCCGAAGCCACTGAGGACAAGTCAAAACGGAGCTTCAGCAGCTGTGGAACTCAACAGTTGCTAGGCGTTGCAGCTGATGGCGCGGAGGGCGTCCATTCACTGGCCACAAACGCGGCCAACAAAGAAGGCGGACGTGGGTGAGAATCCTTCCTCAGCAGCCATTGTAGTCCATGCTCAAGTCTTACGAATGGCACTGATGGCGTAGAGAGCATCCATGGGCTGGCCACGAAACGACAAGGATACAGGCCGCGAGCACCTGACGGATGCTTCCACGTCAGGCGAGCCGGCTGCTGGGCTGAAGGTTGCGCTGGAGCAGGCTGCTGGGCTGGTGGTGTCGTCGGAAGACCCACTGGAGGCAGAGCTGGAGCAGACTGCTGGGCTGGTGGCGTCGACAGAAGACCCACTGGAGACGAGGGTGGTGGCGTTGTCGGAAGACCCACTCGAGACGAGGATGGTGGCGTCGTCAAAAGACCCACTAAAGACGAGGAGGGTGGCGTATTCGGAAGACCCACTAGAGTAGCTGGTGGCGTCTGCAGGCCCACTGGAGTTGCTTGTGGTGTCTGCAGAGCTGTAGGCAGCTGAGCAGGCTTTGAAGCTGGAGCAAGCTTAACTTGAGCAGGCATTGAAGCTGAAACAATCTTGACTTGAGTGGGCGTCAAAGCTGGAGCGAGCTTGGCTTGAGCCGGGGTCGAAGCTGGAGCAAGCTTGGCATGACCGGGCGTCAAAGCTGTAGCTAGCATGGCTTGAGCAAGCGTCGGGAGCTGGAGCGAGCTTGTTTTGACATAGGACTGGCAGTGGCTGCCGTGCAGGAGGTGGGAGCTTGGCTGGACGTAGGACTGCTTGGGCAAGCTCAACTGGAGCTGTCGTGGCTTGAGCGGATCCTCCATATCCAGCTCCACAAGCACCTTTCGGGACCAGTTGTTCATCCAAGCTGCACTCTACTTATCCGCAGGGTCATTTGATGGTCGAAGAGTTGGAACAGGAAGTAGAGCTGGCGGCGGTCTTGCTGGACGTTGAGCTTGCAGCGGCATCGCTGGAAGGAGCTGTGTCTCTTCAGTCACATAGCCTACTGTCCTAGCCCCCTTCTCAAAGAGCGTATTCCAAACACTCAATGAATCCAGAGGGAGGAGCTGTCGATCCGTGACCTTAGTGGGGGCAGAAGCTAAGGGTTGGTGGGTCTTGGGAAGCCGGCAGCCGCAGTTGTCGGGTGCCGGGCCTTGGAGAACCGGGTTGCTGGAACCAGAACAGGAAAAACACGGGTTCTGGAAAACTGTGGAGCGGGTGAGGAGGTAGGAACTTGAGCAGTGGCCAACTGTAGTTGACTCACTTTTTCAGTCAAAGAAAAATTGTCCCAACTGTGCGCATCATGTGCACGAGCCTTGTCACGTGTCCGCCGCTTGTGGCGTTGTGTGCCCGTCCCCCTGAGCGCTTGGGGCGCCGGCTGTGTTCCGTAACGGACATTAGATGGTTTTGAGCCTAGGCTGTGCTGAGTGATAGCCCAAGTCGCGTACACTGATGCCAGGTGGGCATTTATCAAACCGCTATTCGTTGGTAGGGGTCGTAACCTTGAAAAGCAGGAAACAGCAGGCCGCGTAAGGTCCAAATGTACAAAACAAATAGAGTGCGTAAAGAACACGCACAAAAAAGGCACAGGGAAAGCTGTGCATCAAAAATAGCAAGGTGGATTGGCAAGCCCACAAACAAAACACAAACCAAGAAGAAAAATATCTAAGTCCACATAGCATTCCTTCAACATACCAAGAAGCACCAAAAAGACAAACAGGTCGTAACAAATTTCTTCATTTTACACACATACTGTATAATACACTGCTGCCAGCTTAACCACATTTGGCCTGAGGTAAATGTGTTTACTTTGCAGTTTTAGCCATGAAAAGGCTTTGTGTGGCCCTAAACAATATTTTGTTTGTGGCCTCATTCTTGTCTTTAACATTACTTATTTATAATTATTGTTATTAGACTCCTATAGAGCCCCACACCAAACCCTAAACCTAACGTCACTGCCCCACATACACAATCTCAGTATGTTTAAATGTACTAAAAAACGGATTATTGCCTTAATTTGTTTGGAACTACATTTGTACCTATGATTATCTGATTCATTATCATTTCTGGATACAAATTACTATGATAAAACATCATAGGTATAATGTGGTTGGGGGGCTAAAGGCTGCCCTGTCTTTAGAAAATGGTGACGCTTCTGTTTAGAACTTTAGTCAAGGGTCCCTGATTGCACCACGGTTTTGTTCTATGAGATGCAAAAGTATACACAGCTTTTGTCTAATGCTGCCGCAATAGATTTATCATATTTTTACATTTCTTCTAACACCTCATCTTGGTTCACTGTGTGTGAATGAGTAAAGGTGAGCTTTGAAGACGTTATGTCTGTGCTAAGTGAACAGTGATGTTTTCCATGCTGGGTTTGTCGCTATACCAGAAGGGTGTGTAAGATGAGTTACACATTCCTAATTTGATTCAAACAACCCGTATTATTGAACATTGACAGCAAAGTTAATTTTATCTGAACTTTTATGATATAACATTTTATAAGTGACGGGCTGAAAATTAAAGAAAATGTCATCTTCAAATCTTTACAAAAGCCCTGGCCATGATCATGTGGCTCCCCTAGTGGTTAGTGGCCCTAAACCCATTAAGTGTTTATGCGACGGGCCGTCCCTGGCTGTTGGTCTGGTTATGTATAAAAAGAAGACAAATGCAAGAGCCACAAACCCCATTAGCCTATATTAAGTTGTTTTCTGAGGGCTGAAATAAAGCAGTCAAACAAGATTGGTATAATAGAGGAGAGAGATCAGAACATAGCAGCAAACAGCAGTGATGAACCACAACATTATTTGTCCTCCCCCTGTTGATGTATTTACTGTACAAACACATATGTTGTGTCTGTGTTTGTGCGTGTTGATCACCTGCTGTGTAATGGCAAAGCCAATGACGGGATCTCCATCGGGGATGTCCCATGTCACCACAGCAGAGTTTGCTTTCACCGCTTTGATGGTAACATTGACAGGAGGGGACAAGCCATCTGTAAGCAGAGGGAGAAAAAAAAAAAACTTTATGTTGTTGCAAACAGTGTACCACTAAATTGTTTAGAGTATTCTCGAACAGGAGGTAAAATCTAATTTTCCGCAAAAGCGACTTCTCTTTCGCATTTTACTGTTGAATATTCCGTTTTACTTCAGAGAGCGACAAGCGCGCTGCTCTCTTTCTGGCACAAACAGACAATCCATCAGACCAAACCGATCATCGAAATTTGATGATGTCATCCAATATCAGCGCTCAAGTTCACTCGCTTCATGTCTGTTTTGCCACGATTGCAACTAACTTAAAGCAAAAATAATGAGTGACTTTGTCGTAATCAGTGAGTGTGCGGCGCCCTTGTCTACTGAGCGCAGAAAGACTGAAAGAAAGTCGTGGTAGATCTCAGCGGTCCATGAGCAAGAAAAGTCGACACAGTGCGTTGGGAAAAAACATATCTATTGCTTTTGTACATGATGAACAGGATGCGTGTGTAGCCACTTCTCTCTCGAGTGACAAACTGAATGTATGTTTGCTCAGCTGTTGTTGTCTTGTGATCCAGCTGTCAATGTAATGATGTCATGATGCAGCGGTCAATGTTAACCCTGCACCCCCCCTGAAAGGTGTTTGTTTGGATAAAGTTAATTCGTTACATGGATGGAGTAAGCATTCGTCTATTAAAACTGATCTGATTTGACTCATTTTGTGGGCCAGGCTGACATCATGTAGAATTAGTCTGTTTTTGCAAAGAAATGTTGTTTGGAGTTATTTGTTTTTGCTACAAAATTTGTACACAATTATCATTTTTTTGTAACAAATCTGCATTTTTTCCAATGGAGGCATGTCGGTTGTTAGAAATGATTTAAGTGCAACCCACATCAGGATGGTTGTTTCATGAAAAGCTCCACAAAAAACATTGATTTGCTCAAAACAACATGGAGATATTTATTTTTGTGCATTAACACTTCATATATTAATTTCACAATATATGTACTAAAGTGATTGTAGTTTGCACTGCTTCATACACAGAAGTGTTTACCGTATATTACCAAATAGTAGCCCGGGCGTTTATTTCACAAAATCGATTTTGGAGACAGGCGTTTAAAAGAAGCAGGTGATTATTTGCACAAGGCTTTTATTTATTTTTGCACCAGCCTGCACCAGGCCATTATTTGGTTGCAATGGTTACTGTCCAGTATTTTTTTTTCGTACAAAAAACTTTAAATGTAAAAGCTATTGTAAACATACAAACAAAAAAACAAGAGATCAACATGAGGTAGGCTATCAAAATCAATCAATCAATGTTTATTTATATAGCCATAAATCACAAGTGTCTCAAAGGGCTGCACAAGCCACAATGACATCCTCGGTACAGAGCCCACATACGGGCAAGGAAAAACTCACCCCAGTGGGACGTCGGTGAATGACTATGAGAAACCTTGGAGAGGGCCGCATATGTGGGTAACCCCCCCCCCCTCTAGGGGAGACCGAAAGCAATGGATGTCGAGTGGGTCTGACATAATATTGTGAAAGTCCAGTCCACAGTGGATCCAACACATCAGCGAGAGTCCAGTCCATAGTGGGGCCAACAGGAAACCATCCCGAGTGGAGACGGGTCAGCAGCGCAGAGATGTCCCCAACCGATGCACAGGCTAGTGGTCCCCCCGGGGTCCCGACTCTGGACAGCCAGCACTTCATCCATGGCCACCGGACCTATGCAACTCCCCCTCCCAAGGGACAGGGGAGAAGAGGAGAGAAGAAAAGAAACGGCAGATCAACTGGTCTAAAAAGGGGGGTCTATTTAAAGGCTAGATTATACAAATGAGTTTTAAGATGGGACTTAAATGCTTCTACTGAGGTAGCATCTCTAACTGTTACCGGGAGGGCATTCCAGAGTACTGGAGCCCGAATAGAAAACGCTATATAGCCCGCAGACTTTTTTTTGGCTCTGGGAATCACTAATACGCCGGAGTTCTTTGAACGCAGATTTCTTGTCGGGACATATGGTATGGTACAATACAATCGGCGAGATAGGCTGGAGCTAAACCGTGTAGTATTTTATACGTAAGTAGTAAAACCTTAAAGTTGTATCTTAAGTGCACAGGAAGCCAGTGCAGGTGAGCCAGTATAGGCGTAATATGATCAAACTTTCTTGTTCTTGTCAAAAGTCTAGCAGCCGCATTTTGTACCAACTCTAATCTTTTAATGCTAGACATAGGGCAGGGGTCGGCAACCCAAAATGTTAAAAGAGCCATATTGGAGCAAAAATACAAAAACAAATCTGTCTGGAGCCGCAACAAATTAGAAGCCATATTACATACAGACAGTGTGTCATGAGATATACATTGAATTGACATGACTTAAAGGAAATTAAATGAGCTCAAATATAGCTACAAATTAGGCATAATGATGCAATATGTACATATAGCTAGCCTAAATAGCATGTTAGCATCGATTAGCTTGCAGTCATGCAGTGACCAAATATGTTTGATTAGCACTCCACACAAGTCAATAACATCAACAAAACTCACCTTTGTGTATTCACGCACAACGTTAAAAGTTTGGTGGACAAAATGAGACAGAAAAAGAAGTGGCATAAAACACGTCCTAGAAAGTCGGAGAAAGTTATACATGGAAACAAACTAAAGGTGAGTTCAAGGACCGCCAAAATTAGTAGGACAAAACGGTGCTCGCCAAATACTCGAATCAGTGAAGCATGTTTAATACAAACAGTGTGCTTTATAACAATTAGGAAGGTTTGTGCCATGTTTGTCCTCATACAGAAACCATATTAAAACAAAAAAAAATTGTTTTTTTTCCCCTCATCTTTTTCCATTTTTCATACATTTTTGAAAAAGCTTCAGAGAGCCACTAGGGCGGCGCTAAAGAGCCACATGCGGCTCTAGAGCCGCGGGTTGCCGACCCCTGACATGGGGAGACCCGAAAATAATATGTTACAGTAATCGAGACGAGACGTAACGAACGCATGAATAATGATCTCAGCGTCGCTAGTGGACAAGATGGAACGAATTTTAGCGATATTACGGAGATGAAAGGAGGCCGTTTTAGTAACACTCTTAATGTGTGACTCAAACGAGAGAGTTGGGTCGAAGATAATACCCAGATTCTTTACAGAGTCGCCTTGTGTAATTGTTTGGTTGTCAAATGTTAAGGTGGTATTATTAAATAGATGTCGGTGTCTAGCAGGACAGATAATTAGCATTTCCGTTTTCTTAGCGTTGAGTTGCAAAAAGTTAGCGGACATCCATTGTTTAATTTCATTAAGACACGCCTCCAGCTGACTACAATCCGGCGTGTTGGTCAGCTTTTGGGGCATGTAGAGTTGGGTGTCATCAGCATAACAGTGAAAGCTAACACCGTATTTGCGTATGATGTCACCCAGCGGCAGCATGTAAATACTAAAGAGTGCAGGGCCAAGAACCAAACCCTGGGGAACTCCGCACGTTACCTTGACATAGTCCGAGGTCACATTGTTATGGGAGACGCACTGCATCCTGTCAGTAAGATAAGAGTTAAACCAAGACAAGGCTAAGTCTGACATACCAATACGTGTTTTGATACGCTCTAATAAAATATTATGATCGACGGTATCGAAAGCGGCGCTAAGATCAAGAACCAGCAACATAGATGACGCATCAGAATCCATCATTAGCAATAGATCATTAGTCATTTTTGCGAGGGCTGTCTCCGTAGAGTGATTTGCCCTGAAACCGCATTGAAAAGGTTCACAGAGATTGTTAGTCACTAAGTGTTCATTTAGCTGAGATCAACAAGGCCTCAACATGGCAGTAGTGCAACAATTGTCAAATACAATACCAATACTAAAAATAAATAAATGTTTTTAAATAAAGCAGCCTACCGGGAAAAATAAAATTATGGTACCAAGTACTCAAGTATAAAACCCACCATCAAAACAGAACAATAATACTGTCACTTAAATAAAATAAAGGATACAGTACTCCAAGTTTTAAATAAAGCAGCATACAGGAAAAATAAAATTATGGTACCAAGTACTCTATAAAAACATCAAAACAATAATACTGCAGCAAACGCAACCCCAGTAGCATTTTAATCTAAATTATGCAAATAACAGCCCATGGGCGGCTATTTGGACATAGGCGGTTATTAGGAAGAGGCGGTTAATTCACAAAATGGGGGTCAGACCCCGGGCGGCTACTAGGACATTTTTGATAACCCCATTTACTGTTGTTGTCTCATTGGATTTGTCCTAGTGTTGAGGAGACTAAGACTATTTTTTGAATATTATGTCCTACAAATCCACACAACCGGTATTGAAAGGATAAATAATTTAATTTAGTAAATTATATGCGGATCGGTGCGGCATCTTCAGTAATGCGGACGCTGTATCAATCCGTTGTGGTGAAGAAGGAGCTGAGCCGGAAGGCAAAGCTCTCAATTTACCGGTCGATACACGTTCCCATCCTCACCTATGGTCATGAGCTTTGGGTTATGACCGAAAGGACAAGATCACGGGTACAAGCGGCCGAAATGAGTTTCCTCCGCTGGGTGGCGGGGCTCCCCCTTAGAGATAGGTTGAGCAGCTCTGCCATCTGGGGGGAGCTCAAAGTAAAGCCGCTTCTCCTCCACATCGAGAGGAGCCAGATGAGGTGGTTCGGGCATCTGGTCAGGATGCCACCGGAACGCCTCCCTAGGGAGGTGTTTAGGGCACGTCCGACCAGTAGGAGGCCACGGGGAAGACCCAGGACACGTTGGGAAGACTATGTCTCCCGGCTGGCCTGGGAACGCCTTGGGATCTCCCGGGAAGAACTGGACGAAGTGGCTGGGGAGAGGAAAG
>NC_084733.1:40459792-40597292 GCF_033978785.1 Entelurus aequoreus | reverse complement strand
AGAACCATTGATTATGTTTAAAGCATTACTAGTCCAATAATATTGATAATACTACCTGCAAAACTCCACATAAGGTTGTGTTTATCATGTATTTTTAGCATAATTCACTGTCCCTATCAGACAGGGAGCATCATTATTTTACCTGACTTCACAAAGGGCTTTAGTGATCTGTTCTGCTGGTTCTCATGACAGGCATTTTGGATGATACAAAATAAGAATCTAAGAATCTGCAATGCAATGAGCTTGTGTCACATCACATGCTCGTTGCATGGCTGGTAGAACTCTATGTAATTTTTACCATCATAGCAATACTTGGATGATGAAGAAATATAATATGTTGTTATGCCCTCCAAATCACACAAACAAACACATAAGGAGTAGTAGTGTTGTCAAACAATTACATTTTAACCAGAATAATCACTATCGAATATTGGTCGGATATGAGCAAAAAACCCAAGTATCGAATAAAATCAGTTTGCAATCGAGATAAGTTCTGGTACAAGCAGTGCAGTCCTGCAGACAGTGCAGACATGTTTACTTGTGCAAAGCTGGACAGCCAGTTAACATCGAAATCTAAATGTCCTCCAATAAGCACACAAAGTTAATGTGTTCTTGTATTTTAGTCAAGTCATTTACAAAAGGTAAACATGATAGGCTATAGGCTACTAGAGGCTAGCAGCTACACAGCAGTTAAGCACACAGTAGCACACAAGCTAGACACATGTATTAAGTGTCCTTACTTGAACAACATTGCAGTCTACAACCGCACATTCGTCAATATAAAAAAGTATCAAATAATTATACTTGCATATTACATATAGATACAAAGTCTCCAAGGCAGAAGCATACAGTATTAGAAAGTATCTAGTAACAAATGTGTCTAGATCATTCAATTTAATGTGTTGTGACTTTAATAAATTACCATTGTACTTCAATTTAAAGACAGCATAAGTCTGTTATAATGTTAGTTTTTCATACCTACCATTGTTCTCTGGGTAAGTTCACTTGATCAAGACTTTTCTAACATTCCACACTACAAAATAATAAAAGTGTGTATTATGATTTGTGTTGATATCGTATCATTGCTAATATCGGTATCGGCCCATGCTGGTATAGTATTGGAAGTGAACAAGTTGTATAGGGACACCTCTACAGTCGGAGTCTCCTCACTCATCTTTGCACTTACTTATGCATTGACCTGATCACTGCCTGTATAGAAGCCAGCGCCGCCTTTCGGGTAAAGGTAAAAGAGCCTGTGGGGTCAAAAAAATTGGGTAATTAATCTGCGTTTATACATGATTAATGCCATAAATTTTTTTGTGTTTGATCGCATGTATTAAAACCTATTCTAAAGGTACTTGTCAAGACTTGGTCTGTGGCGTGGTTTGTTCTCCCGTGGTGCAAAGGAATTGGACCAAACGTGGCGTGCAGGTGAGGACATGTTTAATATATTAACTCAAAAAAGGCTCAAAAGGGGATAAACAAAAAGCGCTCACAGCGGAGGGAAAAAAACTTGACTATGAAAACAAAAGGCGCGCACAATGGCGGAAGTACAAAACTAGACTATGAAAACAAAACACTAGCACAAAGGCAAAAAACTATGAACAATAACAAAACTTACTTGACATGACAAGAGGGGCAAAAGGAAGAGCAGCATGGATCATGAGGGTGAACAGAGTGATGTCGCCAGGCCGACTGCCTGGCAACAATGGCCTTAAATACTGGTGACATGATTAGTGAAAACGTGAGACAGGTGCGTGACATGAGGATGTGAAACAGGTGCGTGACAAGACAGGTGAAAACTAATGGGTGACCATGGAAACCAAACCAATCAAGGAAGTGCAACCAGGAACTAAAAAAAGAGCCCAAAACCCAAGCAAAAAAAAAACATGATTAACACAGACATGACAGTACTTTATCTACGGTAGTTTTAGACCATGAGTAGATATTGAATTAAGATGTTTACAAAGAGATTTTACATTTTGCTTTGTTTTACTTGGGCATTTATATGCATACCGCAAACATTTTGAACAGTAGTAACAAGTGAGGATTTCTTTTGCAACCCTTCACCAAAACATTCATATGCATCAGCTGAAAAAACAGCAGCATAGTCCTGCTCCACTTTCTTCATCTTAGCTTTGAAGCTCAGAAAAACTTTTTTCGAGAGAAACTACAATTAAGTGTAGGAAAAATTTAAAAGGCTTCAAACTTTTCAAAGAGACTCTTTTTCAAATGATATAGTGTGGAGATACATCACAGGTCATCATTTTAAACAAGGAGGTGGTGTGCAAAATAAGAACCACAATGACTGAGCTGGCAAAATTTAATTGCTATTTCTAATGGCCGCTGTTTCGTTGTAACGCCATCAATCAACTGATTCAAAGTCAATACTTCTTCTTTGGAATGCTTGAAGACTCACACCCATTGGTTTCCACGTTTTAAAGTATTTATGCAAGGCAGCATAATGAACGAGTATTGATACCACTACGTCCAATACCTTTTATGCCATCATCTGTACTGCTCATATTTTGTATTACCTAGTTTAATCATGCTGAGTTAATTTGCTTAGCATTTGGTCTTGACTACAGTATGTGTCAGGATTCAGACACCTCTTAAGAGGATGCCATCTTCTAGTTGACACTGTGTTGAAGCACATAACACTTAATACCGTACAATCATTATATAGCAGCAGACTTCTGAATGACTTCGGCCTTTAGGATTGACAGATATTTGGACTTTATGACTGAACAAGATTAACAGGAACAACGAGAAGTAGTAACTTAAAATGAAGTTAATCTGTTGTCTTTATTATTATATAAACATAATGAGCCAACCCAGGGCAGTCAGTGAGAGGTTGTGCACGTTAACATAATTAATGCTGATAATTAATGGGTGAGTTGCTGTAGCAGATGAACTTGCGCACATAGTTTATTCACACTCAAAGAAGCTTCAACAGTACGTGTTTCCACAGTACCTGCTGCTGACACTTTGATGAATAGCTCGGATAAGAGACGATGACAGGAAGAGGTCTGCGGCTTCTCTTCATCACAGCCTACTCTCGTGTTTAAAGTCACTCTGCTTTTGCTTACTCTCAACTATTTGTTTGTCATCTCTCCTGAAGTCTCAGAGACGAAAGCGAAACTAATGGAACTTAAGAGGTCACAAATCAAACTCATTATTCTGCTCTTTCAATCTCTCCGTATCGTGCTCACATCTCAAAACACACACACTGAGTTAACCTTTTGAGTCCTCTTGGGGACTGCAACTCATACAGAGACCTTATGCAATATTAAAGAGCAACTTTGTAGATTTAGATTTGCACCCAGCAGACTTCTATTCATTCTGTCTCCTATGGTCGCTCATCACAATCCGAAGCATACGGACGGTGTTTCCAACTTCTGTGAAGTATATTGTTGCTTCAAGCCTGAATAGCAATTTCCTAAATGTTTTATTATATATTTTTTGGCCTGTAAAAGTGTTTTTCAAAATTTTCAGGTAAAAGACCTTGTTGTCAATAATAAAACATCCGGCGGACCAACTCGTTCAACCAATATACAAAAACATAACTTTTAAAATAAAGTTTACTCCTGCACTTACTGGTGGGAACTGTTGCCATCTTATATAAGACATCACCTCCAGCTCATACTTTTGTCCACAACCACAACCCTCAATCAACTGCTTTGTTGGTTGTGTGTTTTATTGCCAAAAAGATCCAATTATATATTAGAGTAGTACCTCGGGTTTCCTAAGCCCCACCTTTTGTATGAAAATGTTTGCGGATACCTTGCCCCAGTTATCTTATACAACCTCGGTTATTGTACTGCCAAACATTGAAAGTTACAAACTCCTCTATTTGAGCGTGTATACTTGTGCGGAATCGAGTGCCCAAACAAAGAATAGAAAGCATTATTGACTTAGTCTCTTTTGCAAGTTCCAGCACTTTGACAAGGAAAGTGAAAAATGTAATATAGAACTTATGAAAAAGTACAAAAGTATTGCTCCCTTCCCCACCTTCCTCTCCGCTTCTCACCATCTTTGCCAAAAAAAAGTCAGGTAAGGCTGAACCCAATATGATCCTATTTAACCCAGCAAACTGTAACATAGTTTTACAATGTTTTTTGTGTGTCTCAAAATATACAATCCTACACTTTTTTTATTGGTTTGAGTTCCATGTGCGTCCGTTAATAATATTTTGTACGCTGGAGCCTGACAAGAACAAAATAATTTGTTAATTGGTATGGACTGAGTTAAGGCCTATAGGCATACCTTTACCTGGGCACATGGGATCAGAAACTCCTCCATACAGCTCTGCCCGCCCCTCGAGCCCTCTCTCCTCATATCTTAGAGTAGTCCATCTCAAATAGTGGGGCGGGCCACCCTGGGTAACGTGCTTTATCAGCCATTAATCATGACTTCCTCATTATGATTATTAAAACAATAATCAGCACAAATTCTTACATTCATTTTTAATTTGTAGGTTAAAGGGGTTTACATGTTGTCTCCTGAATTAATTTTGCTCATAAATTTGAATTCATAATTATTTATTGAGTTTATTTAATTGTATTTTTCATTATCAAATGGCTCAAGTTGGTCAATAATTTGTTTATAGTTAAATGAGGATTACATTTTTTTTTTCAAATTTGAGGCAAATTGATGCACTGTAAAAATGTTCTGTTACAAACTAAAAACAATGTTAATACAATTATTCTTTGTTGTGAGTGGATCTGTATTCCTTTTGTCTTATGTGTTTTATTTAATGTTATGCAGAGGTGAGGGTATAATGATACAATTTATAGTCGCGGCGGAGAGTGGGGGGAATGTTTTCTTCTTCCTGGGGGGCGTAACAGAAAATAATTGAGAAGCACTGTCTTACAGGGACGTGGTGCGTACAGCCATAATGACAACTGATGTAGGATGTTTCAAAAAATCAGGAACCGCTTAGCATAAAACTGAATGTCTGCTTCCACGCAATACTTTCACCATAACAAAAAAACATGTTACTTCACATTCCAACAGATACCGCATTGCAAACTTTTTAATACCCTGAGAATACAATCACCTGGATGAATGCCAGTAATTACAGGAATTAAAAGCTTGCATTGTCAGCTTTACTCAGACCCATTCCTAGTAGACTAGCTGTGATCATGTGACTGCCCTGACGATACAATGACCTGCATGAATGAAAACGTGCACAGGAAAAAAATATTGTATGGGGAGGCGTGGCTCAGGCGGTAGGGTGATCGTCCAGAAAAATTAGGGTTCCTCATTGTAAGAATCCAGCTTGTGCCGTCCTCGTCACTGCCATTGTGTCCTCGGGCAAGACATTTCACCCGGAGAGGTCGTAGGCGCAAATTGGAAGCCTAGTTTCCGTCAGTCTACCACGGGGCAGCTGTTGCTACAAATGTAGCTTACCACCATCAAGGTGTGACTGTGGAGTGAATGAATAACGGGCTCACTGTTCTCACTGTAAAGCACTTTGAGTGCTTTACAGTGCCAATACATAATTTTTTCCAAGTTTGGCATTTTTTCCTTTAATTTTTTCTGACCAAAAACAGGACAGCTCTGATACTGAAAGAAGCCAAATCAGTAGGCTATAAAAAACGTGTATCATTTTCTTTTGCTTTGTCCCAAACCAAAGAACTGTAATTTAAGTTTGAACATATCTTTGAAGTACGTTGCCTTTTCAAAACAGTTTCTGTACAATCTTGCCCAAATGGATTTGTACAGGAAACTCTTTTATTGTTCTAGGCTATGTACTTAAGATAAGTTCGAAGAAAAATGGTCTGAAATGTATGTGCTACTTCAGCACTGCCGACTGTGCACTGTATTTATCTGGCCAGGCTGCAGATATTTCACAGCCATGCCTGTGGGTCTTGGATTGCTCAAATCTCAGTCAGTCAGGATCAATGAGTTCTGCAGACAACACCAACATGCTGCATTCACTTAGGTAAACGATCCACCCCTACAGTTTCGCCACTACTGCAGCAGGAGATGGCAGCACGAATGGGCCCCATCCTTTCCACGCTCACCTGGTTCGGGTGATTTTACTTTTGAGTGCATTAGTGGGTTAAAGCTACACAATGCACACCCATGACCATGACATGGACAATAAAAAAGATAAAGCAAATACCAGTTGATGTAATTAGCAATAATTTTGGACTCAGTAGAGAATGTGTTGATTCAGACTTAGTATCAGTCACTCGGTTCCTCTTTCTTTCTGATTCACATCTGAGAAAGAAAGGTTTTTTAAAATCCTATTTTTTGTTGACGTCTCAAAATGTGTTGGATTACCGTGTTGACAAGTAAATGATCCCAAAGACACTAAATAGACGATAGGACAAAAATATGTTCTAATCACACAAAAAGTGACTGATAACAAAAGATGGCGATCCTGGCTAGTCGTACTAGGATCACAAAAACTAGCATACAACACTAGGCAGGGTAAAAAAAAATCAATGTCTCTGGCAGGAGACAGCCAGTGGCATAAAAAAGTACAACATACTTAGTTGGTAAGCAGACAAGGAACATGGAGCAGAGTTGGCGTAAAACAATCTGGCAGAACAATAAGGAAAGATCCCACAACTCCAGGTTAAGCAGGGCCATTGCTCGGAATTCTGAGCCCCATGTACCCACAAGTTGGTACACTTTGACAGCCAATTTAGACCAGGAAATGGCAAGAACAAGCAGCACAGTGGAACAGGGGTTAGTGAATGTGCTTCACAATGCGAAGGTCCTGGGTTTGATCCCGGGGTCTTTTTGTGTGGAATTTACATTTTCTCCCCGTGACTGCGTGGGTTCCCTCCGGGTACTCCGGCTTCCTCCCACTTCCCAAGACATGCACCTGGGGATAGGTTGATTGGCAACACTAAATTGGCCCTAGTGGGTGAATGTGAGTGTGAATGTTGTCTGTCTATCTGTGTTGGCCCTGCGATGAAGTGGCGACTTGTCCAGGGTGTACCCCGCCTTCCGCCCGAGTGCAGCTGAGATAGGCTCAAGCATCCCCCGCCACCCCGAGCAGAACTTGAACGTAAGTGATGATTGTTGGCTCTCATGAAGTCTGCAGTGAGTTTTAATCAGTGATGTAGTTGGAAAAAAAAGCAAACGTTGTGATGTTCTTTTAAAATTAATGCACCGTGTATGCTTAAAATGGTCAAAGTCTGTAAATATTACATGTTATTATAAATGTGCCCATTACTACATTACATATTATATGCTTACATCATGTATATAAAACCTTAATGGAGGTGTCTTTCATAATGATTGTGAGCAATAGGCACATTTCCAAAAACAGTACAATTCCCCTTTAATAGGTCAGGGTATCATTATGTAAATTATGTATTATTAGTAGGGGTGTAAATAAATGATAAATGGGTTATACTTGTATAGCGCTTTTCTACCTTCAAGGTACTCAAAGCGCTTTGACAGTATTTCCACATTTACCCATTCACACACACATTCACACACTGATGGCGGGAGCTGCCATGCAAGGTGCTAACCAGCAGCCATCAGGAGCAAGGGTGAAGTGTCTTGCCCAAGGACACAACGGACGTGACTAGGAAGGTAGAAGGTGGGGATTGAACCCCAGTAACCAGCAACACTCCGATTGCTGGCACAGCCACTCTACCAACTTCGCCACACCAATAGTCAGTATAAACCGATAACCAATTTTAAGTTTAAAGATATGAATACATCGTTTGGCGAGCCTCTGGATCGGTCGATATATAGTATGGATTGGTCGATGTCCGGTTGGAAAGTCATGAAACGTTTGATTGTAGAACTGATATGAAATATGGCCGCTCTAATCTTGCGAGACTTCTGTGATGACGTAATACGAGGGTACTGTTCTCGTTTGCGACTGACGACGACAGAGCAACATAGCAGACAGCACTGAAAGAGTTTACAAACAATGCGCCCCCGAATATTAAATCTAAAGTGTGGTAATCGTTTGGATTATTTTTTAAAGAAAGAACGGTATGGACATTTGTAATGTTTGGAAAGCAGCACAACTAATCTGAGCACTCACCTGTTGTGATGGCATCGAGACATTCGAGCCTACCAACTGGCAAGACAAGTCAGACCTACACTGTTTCAATGTCCATTTCTCTGGGGCCGTACTTATCAAGCTTCTTAGAATTACTCCTAAGAAGTCTGCTAAGAGTTGACTTAAGAGTAAATAAATTCTTGGCTGAAAGCTGCACTTAAAAGTTAGTTATCAAGCGTCTTACTCACACTTTCAGCGAAGTGTAGGACTGAATCTTAAGTGTCACACTCAGAGCTGAATTACGACATTACTATGTGCCGTAAACGGAATTTTAGGTGACGTCATTTCTGTGTCCATAGAAATGACCAATCACGGAAGGGAATCCGTTGTCTAAGAATAAAGAAATATCTTGGAAATATTTAAGTGGACAATGGGAGTGTATATTTTGACAAACTACAAAATAATACAAAACAAACTAGTCCCCGCCGGCACTCACGCTACCGCTCCCTCTCTTCTCTCGCCCACACACTCACTGACGTCACTCACCTCACGGCCACACACATACGCTACTCTCATAATCAAAACATGGTCCCTTCCTAACAGGTATTTACTTACCAACAAAGTCAAAGAGATATCTTTTAAAATCATTCATCGTTATTACCCTGTAAAGACTGTGATGGTTAGAAACAAGAAGGACATTGATGTTACCTGCACCTTATGTAACATGCATCCAGAGACTGTTTACCACCTGTTTTGGACTTGTGAAAGCACTCGATCACTATGGCAGGGCATCTGTCGCTTCATCCTGGTCAATATTCTTGACAAATTTGTGCTTTGTTTTGAAGATGTGATATTTGGTTTTACACTATATGAACAAAAATTTGAAAAGGAATTTTACCTTTGCAACCTCATTATACTATTGGCTAAGTTTTATATTCATAAATGTAAGTTTCTCAATACCCGACCTGTCTTTTGTGCCTTTAAAAAAGAGTTAGAACTGTACATTAAGACACTCTCTACCTCTAGCAACCAGAAAGCTGTGAAGACGATTATGCTGTGTTCCAAATTTGAGTTGTTTACTGAAATTGAGTGAGCCTATGGCTTTGCACTTTATTTGTATTATATATATGTTTTTTTGCATTCTATTTTAGTTACTTTGAATTTATAACCCCCTGGCGCTGCTTTGTATTCTTTTTGTACTGTTTTGTACTACTTTTGTACTTATTTGATTGTTGAAATGTTGAAATGTATAAATAAAACTTAAAAAAACAAAAAAAAACAAAAACAAAAAAAACGCTACTCTCATAACATTTTCTTTCCAATTCATTAATTAGGCAACTAATTTGAAACTGGTGTGGGTGGCTCTATATATACTAGCCCACTGCAGCCACATGCAGAAATCAACAAGGAATCGAAAAGTATTAAATCTGTGACAAAAATAATACCCGCTCTGTCTAAACGATACCGTTTGATCAGCTGCTCGTCATCAAACAAATCCAGGCATCGTTCCGCTCCCTGAACGTTCGCGCACGTCTCTCTCGCCTCAGTGCCATCCCCTGCTGGAAACTCCTAACCACTTAAGACACCTCTGAAGGTCTCTTAAATATCGTGGAGAGTAGGAGTGATTCTTAGACTTAAGAACGTTGATAAAATCCCACACCCCGGATTGTAAATAATGTAAATAATTCAATGTATATACTCTGATGATTATCCTGTGTGATGACTGTATTATGATTATAGTATATATCTGATAGTATATATCTGTATCATGAATCAAATTAAGTGCACCCCGACTTAAACAAGTTGAAAAACTTATTCGGGTGTTACCATTTAGTGGTCAATTGTACGGAATAGGTACTTCACTGTGCAATTTACTAATAAAAGTTTCAATCAATCAATCAAAAAGGACACTCATTTTAAAAACTTCCAGCTCCAACTTAGCCACAACTCTGTGAGGGAATCACATCATCTACTTCACTGTTCATTGTGCTAAAGACTTAACTCAGAGCTGCCAAGCTTGAGAGTCACACAATTCAACCCATTCTCACGCCACACTTGACATTTCTCACGCTTATATTTCCCCGTTTACAACTCCATATTTATTATTTCATAATAATAAACGTGTTTCCTCGCGGCCTGCCGTAGTTCGAGTAATTCTGATTGACTTACCGAAAGAACCAATCACAGACCAATCCATAAACCATTATGGCTAAATCTAGCCAACCACGGAAAGTACCACACAATGTAAACCAATCAGAAGCAATGTAAGGCGGGTCTTCGTATCTTTATTTATCACACACACTTCAGCAAAGTGTTGTCAACACGGCGACTTTCTCGCTAAATCTAGGCTCTTTCTAACTCCTCTTCGTGACTTTCTTTCTCAAAAGCGACTAGCGAGGAATCTAGCAACTTTTTTGTGATGTTTATAGACATGAAAGCATGTAACACTCAAATGTCTTCAACATACAAGTGGTGCTGCTGTGAGCCTTTCCTCACAGGCGGTCCTCTGTCTATTGAATGTCTGCTCTTAGACATCTTGTACTGAAAACACATTTCCTTGTACTTTTAAATGCAATTACAATAAAGTCAATGCCATTCTCGTCAGAGCAGAGTGGAGACCCACACCCAGTCTGTGCAAAGCTGCTGCTGTTTCTGCCTTGGTTGAGATATACATGTTTAATCATTGTTATGCTTCAAATAAAAACATAACTATCGTTCATGTTAATGAGCCAGTCAATAGATTTGGGTCCTTCTTGAATATTACAACCCTTCAGTCTTTTGATCATATTTGATACTCTAACATTTAACAATGTAGAACAAATACAAATACAACTAAACTAAGAATTAACAGAAGAAAATTAATTTACAGTTCCAATTTATATTTCCAATCATAATTTGCAATTTAGTTTATGGATTGCAATGCCTTGAAGTTGATAGTTCTACTATCTGGTAATAACCACGGGTTTTATATTTGTCTATTCAAAAAAATTAAACAGATGATGTTGTTCTGACAAGTTACATGATACATTTAATTTTCTTTTCACCATGCAAAGCTTACTGTGCATCTGCATCGAATCGCATCAAATCGTAATGTTTTAAAAAGTATTGTTAGTGAACCGTGTCATAACCCATGCATCAAGATTCATATCGAATCGCCATTTAAGGTAGAGATGCACACCCTATAATCATTAGTTGTCTTATTCTCATTTCACTGATTTGCAACAAGTTATTACAACTCTGATTACAAAAAATGTTTTTAATAACCACTCAACAAATAGATAGCATTTTATTGTACAACAATCAAGCCCTGACATGCAAAAAAAAAACCCAATAAATTGTCCTGGCTCAAGATAGTCCACAGGTTAATATGTAACATTTACCCTACATGTGCAAGTAAAACAAAAAGCACATGGAATAAGTTGTTGTGAAACAAATATGAACACAACAACAAGTCTCATCAAATCGTAATTAAAGTTTACATTGGCTTGTTTGTTCACTGTAAGTCTCATCAAAAAGCCTGATGCCGGCCTTTTTGTTAGCAAATGTGTAAATGAGGTCTTTGAAGTCCAATTGTCTGCTTAGCTTAGCTTACCTTATCATTGGTAAGTCTAGCAAGGCTATTTAGCCTCTCTTGGCTTGTTGTGAATTTGAGATAGTTCTTATCTAGTTTCAGTTTGCTAAATACTCTTTGTCCACCTGCAGCAGCCACAGGACATGTTATGATATGAAAGTCAGTGTAAAACGGTCCAAGTTCTAAATAGTCTTTTTACCTTGTTGTTGTTAGCTATTATGGTGTCTTTTAGTTTTATTGCTCTGAAAACAAACAACAAAAACTAATCTTTGGACATTTAACTTTTTTGTATTCAGCACTTATAACACATTTTACAAGACCACATTATAAACACATCATGATAACGTGACTGACCTTCATCAGATGCTCACAATTAGTAATTATAAGCATTTGATGAAGATAATTACTCAGTAATTATTAATTACTGAGTAGAACTTGAATGGATCGTAAAACAGGTCAAATGCAGACTCTGAATGGGCGCATACTGGAGCACAGTCCGACAGTGATATGTGTGAAACACAGTCACAACGTTGCTCTACAATGAACTGCCGACTTTTTTTAATGAACTGGTGATTTGTCCAGAGTAGCACGGCCAGATGACAGCTAACAGAGGTTCCAGAGCCCAGCGTGCGCCCCGTTAAAGATAATATTAAAGACATTCAATGAAGGAACAAGTAGGCTAATTGTTTCAACCCTCGGTAGTTTTACTCTCTCACCAAAAATGTTTTGATGTCCTGGGCCCCTGCTCTGCTGTTCCTACTCCTGGCCTTGCTAATTGTAGGGCATCCTAATCTGCTAGAGTTCGCTCGCACCCATGGAAACATGGGAGGAAGGAGCCACATTGTGGACCAAACCAGGGGCAAAGGGAGTTATTGAAATGATTAGAATTATAATATTCCATGACTTGTGGCTTTGTTTGAATTCAGACTCATTTGAATAAATATATATTAGTTCAGTGTATGCGTAATCATTTTGTCATATAGAGCAGTGTTTTTTAACCTTTTTTTAGCCAAGGCACATTTTTTGCGTTGAAAAAATCCGCAGGCACACCACCAGCAGAAATAATTAAAAGAGGAAACTCAGTTGACAGTAAAATTGTTGGATACGACTTTCACTATAGCTCTTGACTCAAAGTAGGTGTACTGCATACTTGCCAACCCTCCCGGAATTCAGTGCCTCTCCCGAAAACCTCCCGAAAGAAATTTTCTCCCGATAAACTCCCGGAATTCAGCCGGAGCTGGAGGCCACGCCCCCTCCAGCTCAATGCGGACCTGAGTGGGGACAGCGGCGACAGTCTGTTTTCACGTCCGCTTTCCCACAATATAAACAGCGTGCCTGCCCAATCACGTTATAACTGTAGAATGATCGAGGGCGAGTTCTTGGTTTCTTATGTGGGTTTATTGTTAGGCAGTTTCATTAACGTCCTCCCAGCGCGGTAACAACACACAACAACAGCAGTCACGTTTTCGTCTACACTGAAATTCAAGTATTTCTTTTATTTATATGTATAATAAAATAAATAAATAAATATATATATATATATATATATATATATATATATATATAGCTAGAATTCACTGAAAGTCAAGTATTTCATATATATATATATATATATATATATATATATATATATATATATATATATATATATATATATATATATATATATATATATATATATATATAAATATATATATATATAAATATATAAATATATATATATATATATATATATATATATATATATATATATATATATATATATATATATATATATATATATATATATAAATATGAAATATATATGAAATACTCGAGTTGGTGAATTCTAGCTGTAAATATACTCCTCCCCTCTTAACCACGCCCCAACCACGCCCCCCACCCCCAACCACACCCCCCCCGCCCCCGCCCCCGCCCCCGCCCCACCCCCGACCCTCCACCTCCCGGAATCGGAGGTCTCAAGGTTGGCAAGTATGGTGCAGAGGTGGGACCAAGTCATTGTTTTGCAAGTCACAAGTAAGTCTCAAGTCTTTGCCCTCAAGTTTCGAGTCAAGTCCCGAGTCAAGACAGGCAAGTCCCGAGTCAAGTCCAAAGTCAAGACTGGAAAGTCTTAAGTCAAGTCCCAAGTCCTGCATTTTGAGTTTCGAGTCCTTTCAAGTCCTTTTAACCACAGACTAATATATTTACACAGATTGTGTATGCTTTTAAAACGCTGTATTTATTTATTAAAACAAGTGCATTTGAAATAGCAGGAAAAAAATAGTGCTGACATTGCACTCCATAATAGCACTATTAACCAGTCATTTTAAACATTTAACTCATTCCTTTACAGAATAAACACATTTGAAAAAACAAGTGCAACTGTACTTATTTGCACAAAAGTGTTAACATTGTATTTCCATGGCATATTGCATTGTAACTAGTTCCACAGCAGTTTCTATCCTGTTCTTACCTTATCTCATTGATCTCATCTCATACGGTATGTGTGTTTATGTGTGCGTACACATGAAAAACATAACAAATACATGAACATAACAATGAACAGAGTTGGTAATTTTTAGATGTCAGGGCCCTATGCAATATGTACAAATATTCTTAATATTGTATACATTTTATCTGACCTTTATTTGACTGTTTGTCTTTTTGTAGGTGGCTAAAATATGCGGTGCTGCTGACCGCCGTCTAATGTTACGTTACTGTGTGTGATACATTGACTAACGTAACGTTATGTATAGGTACCTCATGAGACCCTGCTTAAAAAAAATCACTTGACAAAAAGTATGAATTAGGTAGCGAACTGGAGTGGACGCAACAGATTGCAGTGTTTGCAATGACGTTATAACCATAGACATCTTATAAGTAGACGCAGCATTGGCTGCTGTGACGCGAGAAATTTGGCCGTCATCTTGAAGTGGTGATGAGGAAGCCGGCGAGCAGCCTAAACTGACAGTTGTAATGTAGAAAACAAAGATGACGGGCTGGTGTTCAGCGTTTTCCTGCTCAAATGAGCGGACTGTTGAAAATAGGAATCGGGGGATTACTTTTCACAAGTAAGATTTGACATTAACGTACTATTGGTTTGTTTTGTGAAAAGAATATTAGCACAGAGTTGAGAAGGAGCAAAGATCTTCAATATTTGTATGAGAAAATCACAAAGAAATCTTCTGGGGGAGGATGACGCCCCTACAGGGGTTTGGTTTACAAACTTTCAGCCCCACCTAAAACAAAATTCACCAGCCGCCACTGATTATGATGCATTCTCATTTTAGGCAAAATATAAAACAATACTTTCTTAACAGTATAATTGTAACCAGGAATAAGTCTTCAAGTAACAATATTCAAATACTAACATTGTTGGGTAAGACAGAATTTGGTTTTATTCTGAATCCAGTGAAACAGATTGGTGGATTTAGCTGATATAAAGACTTTCAGGTGTTTATATATGTTTATGTTTAAGTATTTGGCAGACACTTTTATCCAAAGCGACATACATAAAAAATACATATAAAACAATCACTGTAAACATTATCATTTAAGGGAAGAATGTAATACAAAATATCAATACAAAGTGTCAAAACAGAATAAACTCTCTGCTGCTGCAGCAACAGAGATACAGTCTATAAGATATATACATATCTAATGTATTCATACATTGTTTATGTAGGATACATGCATGTATATATCCTAACCATATTGTGTCTTCAATTTAAAAATAGCTGACCGTTTCCCCCCCCCCTTCTCTGGGATTATATTTCCAGTTTTGATCTTGGACGTCTGGTCACTTATAGCATAAAAGATTATTATAATACTGTTGAGCAAACTATGAATAATAAAACATGTGTCCTTTATCATAGCTACACGTATGACAAAAAAGCGCGTGAAAATCAGTGGTATTCAGTGAGGTAAAATGAATTAAATTGCGCTGACAGTTCATTGCTCCTGCCAAATGAATTGCACTGAGTGGAGCGGATCACCACTCCAAGATGGCGACCCCGCGTCTCGTCTGCGCCAGTAGGCAGTAGCGCTCCATGCTGCGTCTACTTATAAGATGTCTATGGTTATAACGTTAGCAGTGAGTTTACAGCCTCAGTGATTTAAGCCAATAAACGTTATCTTACATTCAAAACTTACCCTTCTTTGTGCAATTTTAAATGTCGAACGAAGTTGGAAGTTGTTGCGTCTCCGTCTGTAATATTCAAACTGCATGTTTAGCTTACTGCAATTCGTTTTTTGTTGACCAAGTCGTAGTTTTAATACCCGAACGAAACCAACTTTGGTATAAATCTTTCTCACTGGCGCGTTGTTTGACAACTCTTGTTCGGTGGTTGTCCTGCAATTTGATTGGATGAATGCTGTGGGATGAAAACAACGTAGATCTAATTTGATTGGCTATTGTACTGAGAGCACACACGCTGACACGCAAATGACAAGGAGCACACACGCTGATAGACAGACACACACATACAAAATGAAAGCTACGGAGCGCTGAATAACTTTTTAATCTTTGGATTTTGGGGAAAGTAGCAAGTCATGTCAAGTCAAAAGGCTCAAGTCCAAGTGAAGTCACAAGTCATTGATGTTAAAGTCTAAGTCGAGTTGCAAATCTCTTTACATTTTGTCAAGTCGAGTCTAAAGTCATCAAATTCATGACTCCAGTCTGACTCGAGTCCAAGTCATGTGACTCGAGTCCACACCTCTGGTATGGTGTACTGTCACAACCTGTCACATCCCACCGTGACTTATTTTGAGTTTTTTGGTGTTTTCCTGTGTGTAGTGTTTTAGTTCTTGTCTTGCGCTCCTATTTTGGTGGCTTTTCCTGTTATGTTGGTGTTTTCCTGTAGCAGTTTCATGTCTTCCTTAAACGCTATTCCCCGCATCTGCTTTGTTTTAGCAATCAAGACTATTTAAATTGTTGCTATCCTTCTTTGTGGGGACATTGTTGATTGTCATGTCATGTTCGGATGTACTTTGTGGACGCCGTGTTTGCTCCACAGTAAGTCTTTGCTGTCGTCCAGCATTCTGTTTTGGTTTACTTTGTAGCCAGTTAGGTTTTAGTTTCGTTCTGCATAGCCATCCCTAAGCTTCAATGCCTTTTCTTAGAGGCACTCACCTTTTGATTATTTTTGGTCTCACAAGACGTGTTCCCGACATCTACAAAGCAATTAGCTACCGGCTGCCACCTACTGATATGGAAGAGTATAACACGGTTACGCTGCCGAGCTCTACACAGCACCAACACCCAACAATGGCAAATTATTTGCAGACTATAATTACTGGTTTGCAAAAAATATTTTTACCCCAAATAAGTGAAATTACATAATCTCCCACGGCACACCAGACTGTATCTCACGGCACAGGCACAGTGGTTGAAAAACACTGATATAGACACTACTGGGGGCTGTGTGTGGGCTCTAATGGGCTGTGGGCCCTTAGAATTGTCATCACCTCCGCCCTCCCGTGCGACGGCCCTGAGTATCAGTAGGGTGAAAATGATTGCAATCCGCTGTGCTCAGTCACTTCTGCCTTCCCTCGGAATACATGGCAACTCGAAACAAAGAAAACGATCAACAGGGGAGAGGCATCGTCAGCAGGAGGCACAAAAACCCAGACATGTGAACTCTACTTGGTATGAGGCATTAAAGGCCTACTGAAATGATTTTTTTTTATTTAAACGGGAATAGCAGATCCATTCTATGTGTCATACTTGATCATTTCGCGATTTTGCCATATTTTTGCTGAAAGGATTTAGTAGAGAAAATCAACGATAAAGTTCGCAACTTTTGCTCGCTGATAAAAAAAACCTTGCCCCTACCGGAAGTAGCGTGCTCACAATTCCCCGTTGTTTACAATGGAGCGAGAGATATTAGGAGCGAGAAAGTGACGATTACCCCATTAGTTTGAGCGAGGATGAAAGATTTGTGGATGAGGAACGTTAGAGTGACGGACTAGAATGCAGTTCAAGAGATATCTTTTTTCGCTCTGACCGTAACTTAGGTACAAGCTGGCTCATTGGAATCCACACTCTCTCCTTTTTCTATTGTGGATCACGGATTTGTATTTCAAACCACCTCGGATACTATATCCTCTTGAAAATGAGAGTCGAGAAGGCGAAATGGACATTAACAGTGACTTTTATCTCCACGACAATACATCGACGAAGCTCTTTAGCATGAGCTAACGTGATAGCATCTGTCTCAAATGCAGATAGAAACAAAATAAATAAATCCCTGACTGGAAGGATAGACAGAAGATCAACAATACTACTATCAGGACACACTGAACCAAACACTGTACATGTAAATACACGGTTAATGTGTATTCGACGCCTGTCGAAGCCTAGCAATGCTGTTGCTGACGACGCTAACTTAACAACGGGACTTTGTCAGAGCTATCATAAAAACATTAGCGCTCCACCTACGCCAGCCAGCCCTCCTCTGCTCATCAACACCCGTGCTCACCAGCGTTCCAGCGATCGACGATGCGGTCGGCGGCCTGGAGACGTAGGAAGTCAAGGTGAGTTCGCCGCTAGCGCGTCTGCTATCCAACAAAGTCCTCCTTGTTGTGTTGCTACAGCCAGCCGCATACACCGATCCCACCTACAACGTTCTTCTTTGCAGCCTCCATTGTTCATTAAACAAATTGCAAAAGATTCACCAACACAGATGTCCAGAATACTGTGGAATTTTGTTGAAGAAAACAGAGCTCTGTGTATTGTGTCCAAAAGGGTCCAAACACTTCCGTGGACCTCGCGACGTCACACGCATACGTCATCCTCCAAAGGCGTTTTGAACCGGAAGTTCCCCGGGAAATTTAAAATTGCACTTTATAAGTTAACCCGGCCGTATTGGCATGTGTTGCAATGTTAAGATTTCATCATTGATATATAAACTATCAGACTGCGTGGTCGGTAGTAGTGGGTTTCAGTAGGCCTTTAAGTTAGTTATTTGTCTGGCGTAAACTGTATAAAGTCCAAAGGGATCTCTATGCAAGTGAAGAAGACCATCAATAAAAATAACGAAAAAACAGCATACATAGGAAGAAGTTATCTTTCTATGTATGTTATTTTTTTGCATGGCCAAATCTGCACTTAAGTACAGCCTTATATATTATATAAGTATAGTATAAGTAAAGGAAATCAATTTTTGATAAAATCGACAATCAAAAATCAACGCCACACAAAAGATATGTAAAATGGATGATGGCAGAATGACGCCACTTGCAGCCTCTCCTCCAGTAGGTCTGGCGCCACCGGCTCCTCCAACGGGTCTGAAGCCAATTCCAGCCTTGCCTATAGCAGTTTTGACGACTCTTCCAGCCTCGCCTCTACTAGTTTTGACGACTCTTCCAGCCTCGTCTCCAGTGGGTCCCACGTCAACGCCATCTTTTCCTCTAGCTCGGCAGCCAGCTTGCCTGCTACAGAAGCGCACGTCTGGCACTTGCCCTCCTCGCTTGTTGTGGAGATGCCCCTCTGGCGCCCTCACTGCTCTTTCTTGTGTGCTGCGAGGATGGCCGTTTCATGGACGCCTTCCGCACCTTCAGCAACTTTCCCAGTACTCGGACATAAACCACAATGGCTGCTGAAGATTTATTCGCGCTCCTGTTTGCTTCCTTGTCTGGTTAGTATGTGGCCAGTTTTTGGATGTACTCCGCGCCATCAGAAGCAAAACCCAGAACCTGGGCGTGAAGCTCTGCAGCTTTATGAAGCTCAGTTTCGGTCCTTTGTCATCTTTATGTCAGCCACGAGTGTGGCCGATTTATGGACGTACACCTCGCCAGCTCCTCCCTTCCACCCTCCTGTGACTGAGGGCGGGGGTACTGTCATGACGACAGTCATGACAGTCAGGTCATATCATGATTTGTGTTTATCATGTTTTGTGTTTATTATCATTATTATTCTTAGTTTAGTGGTCATTTTCTGTTTCAGCGCCTCCTTAGTTGCCATTGGTGCTGATTTCCTGCACCGCCATGCCTCTGATAAGTGGTAGGGACACTCACCTGCTCCTGATCCCTAATCAGAGAGCTATTTATACCTGCCTCACCCTCCCCTTAGCTTGGCAGTCATGTTCCATACAGGCGACAGTTTACGGTTTGTTTCAGTCCATGTTATGTTTTTGTGACCTAACATCAAGCTACATGTACTTTCTTAGTTCATGTTATGCTGCGATGCTAAGTTTCACATGGTGCTCCACGCATGGAGTGTGCCCTGTGGCCCAATGCCTTATTGTATTTTTTGCCTCGTGAGTATTAAAATACTTTCCTTACCTGCACACTGCTTCCTGTCTTATTTCGCATCCTGGGAGACACAACAGTCCCGACAATGCGCCCTCAACGTAACAGTTTTGCTATGTTTTCAAACATGCAGGAGACATGTACATTATGGGCATTTTAGAAGCAGTCCTGCAGTGCATCCACACTGACCGCTGAAGGTGCGCTCATGGGAGAGAGGCTTCACTTACTCTGCTCAAGACGCAAAAAAATGCATACCTAAAAAAGTATTTTTCATGTAAAAAATATTTTGATGATATATTCTATGTGAAAAAAAAATGTCATTAAAAAATACTAAAGGACACCTAAACGCATCAATTGAATTTGTTTTAATCAGCCCCTTAAGTCCTCGAGCAGCTATAAATTTATAAAATGATGTTGCTGAATAGACGATATGTCTAATGTTTTTTTATTTCTGACCGCCGGCCTTTCGTCTGTCTGGACAGCGCGAGCAGCTATCCTGCAGCCGTGTATAGAACTTTCACTTTGCATGTCTTTCTGACACGTGCTAAATACGAAAACAAATACCAACGCTAAATAGTGGTCACAAAGCGGTGATGAGTGTTGCTCAATCACATTGCGTGGGCTAAATAATTATATTTGCATCTTCTCTTCCCAGTACTGTGTCAGTTTTCATGATCAGTATATATTTTGCATATTAATGAAGACAGTGACGCAAAATGGATTGCACACGTTAAGCCGCTCACTTAACAGAGGCAATCCACTTTGCACATGTTTAGTAGATCAGCTTTGCGTGTGCTTTTAGGATTCATGTGTTTGAGTACATGCAAACATTTAGCAAATCAGACCCTAAGACTCATCAGACGAAAGTTCATTTTCAGTTTTATCCATAATCATACTTGCCAACCTTGAGACTTCCAATATCGGGAGGTGGGGTGCGTGGTTGGGGGCGTGGTTATTTACAGCTAGAATTCACCAACTCGAGTATTTCATATATATTTCATATATATATATATATATATATATATATATATATATATATATATATATATATATATATATATATATATATATATATATATATATATATATATATATATATATGTATATATGTATGTATGAAATACTTGACTTTCAGGGAATTCTAGCTATATATATATATATATATATATATATATATATATATATATATATATATATATATATATATATATATATATATATATATATATATATATTTTTTTTTTAAATTTAATTTTATTTACATAGAAAAAAAAAAATACTTGAATTTCAGTGTTCCAGTGGCTATCCATTAGATGGCAGTATTGTCCTGTTTAACTTCTCCGTTCATGATGAGTATATCATTTCAGCCGCCATGTCTGTAATTTCATCGTTCTTTTGCTTCGTCTCCTTGTTGTGTGCGCAGTTGTGCACTCTATAAAAGCCCTAGATGTTATGACGTCTTTGGGCAGGCAAGCTGTTTATTTTGTGGGAAAGCGGACGTGAGAACAGGCTGTCCCCACTCAGTCTCAGGTCCGCATTGAGCTGGAGGGGGCGTGGCCTCCAGCTCCGGCTGAATACCGGGAGTTTGTCGGGAGAAAATCTCTGCCGGGAGGTTGTCGGGAGAGGCGCTGAATATCGGGATTCTCCCGCTAAAAACGGGAGGGTTGGCAAGTATGTCCATAATCAGCATTCTTTTAAACTTTTTATTTCTCCCACCACCTCTCGCCTACAGCATCCATTGTAAGCAATTATGCAAATGAGGCAATGACGTCATCTAGCGACTTTAAGGACAACCAATAGCTGCTTTTCTTACTGAAAATGTGTCTAATTTCAAAATCTACAATGGAGAGACACTTTCATGAATGTAAACACAGACGGCTTACAACCGCCACAACACCACTGCTAACATTATTGCATTGGAAAGCCAAATTAGACTTTGCCAGAAAACATCTTAAAAAAGCCTCTATTTTTCTGGAATCAGATTCTCGGAGCAGATAAAAATAAGGTCCACTTCTGTGTATAAGACATGAGTAAATAAGTAAAAAACAGTCCATGATCCAAAGCATACCACATTGTACCAACGTGAACCGTCTTGGAATAAAACGACAAGTCTACATTTCAATCGGCTCTCAGTTGTCTTATTTCAAATCCATTGTTGGGGAGAGTTAAACAGTCAGTATCACAACCAACATGTCACTATCCATGCACTTCTGGACCTAAATGCATATATTGGAGTCATGGAATATGCTCCTGCATGGACACTGTCTTCGGAAAGCAGCAGGACCAGACAAGGTGTGCGCCCGACTCCTGAAGACCTGTGCTGCAGAACTGGGTGAACCACTCCAACGGATCTTCAACCTCAGCCTGCTGCTGGGGAGAGTGCCCACCCTCTGGAAGACGTCGTGCATCGTTCCAGTTCCCAAAAAGAACTGCCCCAGAGTGCTAAACGACTACAGACCAGTGGCGCTCGGTCGGCATCCTTCCGTCTCAGGAAACGATGGGGGTAGGAGACGATGGGGGTAGATCCAAAAAGGGGGGGGGGGGGGGGGTGTGTGTCTCACTGCGATGGTCCCTCCCACGGACGGAGATGGCCCCTGGCACCCGTTTCTTTCGCCAATCGGATGGGCTTAGAACCGGTATCTGCTGATGTGACCTCTCCAGTGGACCTCTCCAGTGGATCTACATAGCCTGGGCATGGAACTATGGAGGGAAAGCTGTTGTCCTGGCAGCAAGCCCCCCCTCTCCGCATGGCTGGTGGATCCAAGGGAGCGACAAGTGGCGCTCACTTCTCATATAATGAAGACAATGGAGCGGCTCTTTCTCAGCCTCCTCAGACCACAGGTGCAACATGCCCTGGACAGCCTGCAGTTTGCATACCAGGCAGGAGTTGGTGTGGAGGATGCTATCTTCCCTTATCTCACACCTGGATAAGGGAAATGGCACTGTGAGGATCCTGTTCCTGGACTTCTCGAGTGCCTTTAATACTACCCAGCCCCGCCTTCTCCAGGACAAGTTGGACAGAATGCGAGTGGACCCCTGCCTGGTTGCCTGGATTTCGAACTACCTCACCGATAGGCCACAGTACGTCAGACTGAAGGACATCACGTCTGACACTGTGATCAACAGCACCGGAGCACCGCAGAGAACGGTGCTGGCCCCTCTTCTCTTCACCCTGTACACTTCTGTTACAACTCAGAGCTGTGTCACATCCAGAAGTACGCGGATGACACAGCCATCGTCGGGTGCATCAGGGACGGCAGAGAGGAGGAGTTTCGGAGCCTGGTGAGGGACTTTGCTGACTGGTGCCACAGGAACCTCTTGCAGCTCAATCCGTCAAAGACCAAGGAGCTGGTCATTGACTTTGGGAGGTCGAGTCCAAGGTCACAACCTATTGTGATCGAGGGAGTCGAGGTACAGACCGTGGACTCATTCAAGTACCTCGGGGTGTGGGTGGACAATAAGCTGGACTGGACTGTTAACACGGACCGCTTGTACAGGAAAGGACAGAGCAGGCTATACTTCCTGAGGAGGCTGCACTCCATCAACATTTGTAAAAAACTATCTATCTATCTATCTATCTATCTATCTATCTATCTATCTATCTATCTATCTATCTATCTATCTATCTATCTATCTATCTATCTATCTATCTATCTATCTATCTATCTATCTATCTATCTATCTATCTATTTCTTGCCTTTTCACACTGCCTTCGTGTTATTATCTTATGCTGACATACAGTGAGCATTGCCAGTGTTAATACTTTGAATATCCACATGACAGGAAAAGTCAGCTCTAATGAAACACCAGACACACGTCTTCATAAACTAACCCTCATCACAGTCTGCCTCCCCATGAGATACGGGTGTGACTTTGAGCCATGTTGGATCTCCTGGTG
This sequence comes from Entelurus aequoreus, assembly GCF_033978785.1. Lineage (NCBI taxonomy): Eukaryota > Metazoa > Chordata > Actinopteri > Syngnathiformes > Syngnathidae > Entelurus > Entelurus aequoreus. Next base: position 40,573,613 of record NC_084733.1, on the reverse strand, counting down.
AGTGTGTGTTTGTTCATGATAGCAAAGCCTGTTGTCTGTTCCATGCTGAGTGAAGTCAAGGGTGACAGCTCTTCAATATCCCTGTTCATTAGAGAAATAGAGGGACAGTGTCTGTGAAATTATAGACAGGATAGGAAGTCACTGCAAGTCCCAACAACACCTAGGGAACACGAACATAGTGCTGATTCATGATTATTAATGAACATTCTCCTTTTCTCTTTGTCAACCGCATGTTGACAAAGTCTGGCTTTTTTCTTGATTGTAACTATTTTTACTTCACTTATTTACACATGGAAAACGGTTGCTTCACAGGACATTGAACAACATAATGGCTACCCTATAAAGTGTTGCCAGGTGGGAAATGACACATTCTATCAGCAGCTTAAACATATTGTATTGTGAGGAACATTAGTGCATAACTGAAAACTGCAGAGGACACTCTTAGAAAGTTCACAACTTCTAGTACAGTGCAGGATGTGTTTTTTTTTTTTGCTATTCGGGATGCATAAAGCGGTCAAATTAGTACATTATGGGGCTTTTAGAATCATTGATAGAAGATGGTGAAGTTATCGTACAATTATTTATGCGCCTGGCAATGTTGCCCCTATAGCTACAGGAAATGAGACCGCTACACATTGATACCTTAAATGTCTGGGCGGATCAAGCACCCCTTTAGGCCAATGTTGGAGCCACTGTTCTTAAATGTCTCAAGCTCCCTTCTTTTTCTTCGTGTTTTTTTTCATCTTTGAGTCTTCAAATGTAATAATTTATTTGATATTTGGTATGTTTATTGTGTTTCTCCGCTTCTAAAATAACTTACATTGTTATTTTGACTAGAGATGGTTACTTTTCGGTACTTTTATAGGTACAGACCAAAGTTTGGGTACCGATTCACGTAAAAGCAAACGGTGCCATATTTCAGCACCTTTTGTTGCACGTGATTTCACATCCGTTTGCAGACTCAGCACGGGAGCAAGCAATCAACTATTCATAGCAGACTCAGCCGAACTGCTCTAGGTATTGATAAGATTTTGCCAACAAAGCAAGAATAAGGCATGTATAAGTACAGAAAGGCTCCACTTTTGAAAGTGCTCTAGCTCGATGCTTAAAGGCCTACTGAAACCCACTACTACCGACCACGCAGTCTGATAGTTTATATATCAATGATGAAATCTTAACATTGCAACACATGCCAATATGGCCGGGTTAACTTATAAAGTGCAATTTTAAATTTCCCGCTAAACTTCCGGTTGAAAACGTCTTTGGATGATGACGTATGCGCGTGACGTAGCCAGTGAAACAGAAGTATCGATACCCCATTGAAAACAATACAAAATAGCTCTGTTTTCATCTCATAATTCCACGGTATTCTGGACATCTGCGTTGGTGAATCTTTTGCAATTTGTTTAATGAACAATGGAGACTGCAAAGAAGAAAGTTGTAAGGGGGATCGGTGTATTAGCCGCTGGCTGTGGCAACACAACCAGGAGGACTTATTTGGATAGCAGGCGCGCTAGCCGACGCTAGCCACCAACCGCACGGATGATCGGGTGAAGTCCTTCATCGCGCCGTCGATCGCTGGAACGCAGGTGAGCACGGGTGTTGATGAGCAGATGAGGGCTGGCTGGCGTAGGTGGAGCGCTAATGTTTTTATCATAGCTCTGTGAGGTCCGGTTGCTAAGTTAGCTTCAATGGCGTCGTTAGCAACAGCATTGTTAAGCTTTGCCAGGCTGAGAATTATTAACCGTGTAGTTACATGTACATGGTTTAATAGTATTGTTGATCTTCTGTCTATCCTTCCAGTCAGGGATTTATTTATTTTGTTTCTATCTGCATTTGAGCCAGATGCTATCACGTTAGCTCAGTAGCTAAGGAGCTTCGCCGATGTATTGTCGTGGAGATAAAAGTCACTGTGAATGTCCATTTCGCGTTCTCGACTCTCATTTTCAAGAGGATATAGTATCCGAGGTGGTTTAAAATACAAATCCGTGATCCACAATAGAAAAAGGAGAGAGTGTGGAATCCAATGAGCCAGCTTGTACCTAAGTTACGGTCAGAGCGAAAAAAGATATGTCTTGCACTGCATTCTAGTCCGTCACTCTAACAATCCTCATCCACGAATCTTTCATCCTCGCTCAAATTAATGGGGTAATCGTCGCTTTCTCGGTCCGAATCGCTCTAGCTGCATTGAAAACAATAGGAAAATATGAGGAGGCGAACAACTGACAACGTCACGCTACTTCCGGTGGAGGCAAGGCTTTTTTTTTATCAGAGACCAAAAGTTGCAAACTTTATCGCTGTTGTTCTATACTAAATCCTTTCAGCAAAAATATGGCAATATCGCGAAATGATCAAGTATGACACAGAATGGATCTGCTATCCCTGTTTAAATTAAAAAAAATAATTTCAGTAGGCCTTTAATATTTGGTCTATTATTATTGGATTTTTCCATAAACATGCTAAGGATTAGCATAAGCGATTTTACATGGCAACATCAACACCTCCAAATTTGGTAATGAAAACCACAACTAAGATGCAGCTAAAGAGCTGGTGTATAATAAGTACAATATTTACAGTGCCATATAACATGGTAGGTGACACACGCTAACTGCGAGCATGCTAACATTAACAGTAATGAATGTGAATTATCAAACAGTAAATTTGTATTGTCCATCATCTGAAAGTTGGTAGCAGTCATGGCGCCCTATAGTCACGTGAGGGCCTTTTGACCAATCATTGAGGAGATCGCCTGAAACCGGGTTGGCCATACTTGCTATGTTCATGACTCTGCCGTAGTCCATACACTAATGCCATCTAACATCTTGTAATTGCAACTGCATGCAAAGTCTACTATATATCACAAAAGTACTAAGAAAACAAGATAACAACTGAACAGCACAGCTCAGTGTTAAATGTTAAAAAAATATATATTTTTTTTAAACAATTAACCTTTATTGACCTTTTCGAATACACACACAGGTACCAAAAAATTAGTATCGGTATTGATTCCCAGGTGCCGAAAAGTGGTAACGTACCAATTCAAATGTAAAATGTGCCCATTCCTAATTGTGACATCTCATGGCTAATTTTCTTACAAAATATATATTTTTGCATCATTGCTTTAAAAACATGTTTTCTGAAGGAACATCATATGATTACATTTACACAGTTCAACATTTCCAAAAAGAATTGGGAAAAAGATTATCTCTTTTAAGTTTAACTCTTTTTCATACATCCATCCATCCATTTTCTACCGCTTGTCCCTCTCGGGGTTGCTGGGTTGCTGGAGCCTATCCCAGCTGCATTCATGTGGAGGGCGGGGCCAACATAGACAGACAACATTCACACTCACATTCACACACTAGGGCCAATTTAGTGTTGCCAATCAACCTATCCCCAGGTGCATGTCTTTGGAGGTGGGAGGAAGGCGGAGTACCCGGAGGGAACCCACGCAGTCACGGGGATAACATGCACACGCCACACAGAAAGACCCCGAGCTCGGGGATCGAACTCAGGACCTTCTTATTGTGAGGCACACGCACTAACCCCTGTGTCACTGTGCTGCCTCTTTTTCATATATATGAATAATAATTTGTTCACACTGTTTAACATGTTGACACTGAACATAATTCATGTGTATACATGTTGTCATTGAAAAGTTATTTTCACTTCCTGTGTTTAAGTATCACTATTTACAAATAGGTAGAGAAACTAATAGTGATTGTGTAGCAATAGATAGATGCAGTGATATAATAAAGAAAAAATTAAAAGGAAAATAAAAAGTAATACAAGTAAAAAAATACAATATAAACAAATAGGAGTAAAACAAACTAAAATAACAACTTGAACAGTGATAAAGGGAAAATGAAAATGATAGAGTAAAAATGATACAAATACATTTAGTAGATAATATATTAAAACCATATAAAATATGTAAAATCACTGTTAATCATCAGGCACCTAATCGCCTCGTTTTCTAAAGAAAATTACTTATTATAAATTGCTTACTGTAATTGAACACAAACCTAATACTAAAATGTTGTAATCATACCACAAATGTGTAATTTCAAGTGCTAATAATTGTGCAGGGATATCCTCTGTTTCAAGCAGATATTAAAATAAATCACAGTTGACTGTCTTTAAAGTAACAATGTATTAACTCAGTGTAAAACAATAATATTTGCTTTAGTGTCTTTCAACTTTTAATTTCTGAGAAGCAGTGTCCTCCACAGTAGACATGTTTATACCAGTCTGGAAAATGCTGTTTCTCAGAAATGTTAACTAAAACATGTATTTTTTAATAATGTAAATACCTCACAAATTGATGTTTGGCTTTGCTGGCTTCAAATATCTATTCTGGATGATAGTTTATAAGGTGGAGACATCGAGAGAGACAAGCGATGGAAGATGAATGGATGGATTGAGGATTGCTCAAGTAACTTTTCAGTTTACTCCTATTTCCCACAATGTGCAGGTTTTTTTGGGGCGATTTCCCTGCGTGCTGTGCGACATGACCGACTGGCTCTATGTTGGCTTGGAAACGCTCGAGACAAAAGTGGCGTGCTTTCCTTTGCAGAATGCAGGCCTTCTTACCTCCGCCAAAGAAGTTATGTTTTGGCCAAGGTTTGTTTTTTCTCTTTGTTTGCAACATAACTCAAAACAGTTATGGATAGATGAATTTTTCAGGAAATGTCCAAAAAACAATTCCTCTCATCTGCTACGAACACACGCCATTTCCTGCTGACAGCGTAGCACGTTCCTCACCTTGTCGGCCTGCGCTGCGCAGAGGATTCTGGGAGATGTAGTTTACAAATGACTTCATTGGAGGACAAAGTGGAAGGTCTTATTTTCTACTTATTTATGTATTTAATTGACAGGGACAGTACAATTAAACATTGATACCCACAGGTATACGATGTCAAAGTACATAGGACTTTTAGCCAAAGGCTAATTTGCAACATTGTCCTTGGTTAGACTTTTAAAAAAAAAGTTGAGAAAAGTGTAAAACACAAAGAAAAGGATTAAGACAAGTACAAAAATAAAAATACATAGAAAATAATTGGCCCCATTTGTCCACACTACATCCAGTTCTGGTGCTCACATTTCTGATTAAGCCACTTTTTCAGTTTTGTGGAGAAAAGTTTAATGTCCAACTGTGACTTTAACTCCAGTGGCAAAGAGTTCCACAGATGTGAGGCCTTCACTGAGAACGCAGACTGACCCAGAGTGGTCCGGCACCTTTTCACTCTACAGCTCCCACCGACTGCAGCTCCAGTCTGCACACCCTCACTGCTGTATCTTTGTATTTCTTGACACATCACATCAGGGGCTAATCCATTAAGACACTTGAAAATAGCTTTTAAAAATAAAAAATTTACAAAATTATCAAACTTCATCATGTTATATTTTTGAGTAATAAGGCAGTGATGATGCTACATTGGTTTTTGATCAAATGTCTTTAGTGTTTGTTTATATAATGACAACAGAGGCTTCACTACACATTTCGTGGCCTGTCCCCAGACCATGGCACAATAAGACGTATGGGATAAAATCATTGCATGCATGTGAACATGTGCAGCTTGAACAGATAAACACGGTCTAATTAGCCTGAAACAGTTTATATTTCTTTTTATGGTCTTAGTCATTTTTATTAAATGGCCATCAAATTTTAGCTTAGGGTCCAAAATAACACCCAAATATTTAAATTCCTTTACCTGCTCTATTTTATTTTGATTAATGTTGACCTAATGTAGAGCCAATAGAGCATGCATTTTACCTCCTGAAAAAGAGACTGGAGGGAGAAATCGCTAGGAACAAACAAGAACTGAAAGATGGTGCAGTAAATGTCTGGTAAAGCATTTCAAATGAAGAATACAACAGTCTGTGAAGTCAATTTGTCCCAGGCTTGATGCCGTTATTGCAAGTAAGGGTTTGCCACCAAATATTCAATGTTATTCACTTTAAGTTAATTTTATATTGTCAATTTCAATACATTTTAACAAGTAGGTGCTCTGTCCTGAGTTGTTTAACACATGTAGATATAAACACTATGAAAAATTCATGCTGGAATTCTGAACTTTTGTCTCGTATTCGTCTTTTGATCTGAAACCAAAATGTCAACAAAAACTAAGGAATTGACCTTACTCTTCCAATATTTATGGACAGGACTGCACTTGTATTAGTAGCAGGAGTGAATATGAAAACAAACTCCGGAAATAAACAAAGTGAACAATTTGTCGAAGCCATTAAGCCCTAAGTGCAAATAGAAGCAATAAATTACCACTTGATGATTGTGAATATTATATTATGGCAGCGTAGTGCTGCTTATTTCCCCTGCTAACATGTTATTAAGTGTCAGAGGTGTGTGGACTTTAGTTGCTTTGTGCTTTTGCGGTTTAACACACGTTCAGTGCCGAAGGTCAACTCCCTCATTCATATTTAATGCGCCATGATAGAATCATCGGGGTTTATGCTGACCTTCTGTTTGCCTTAATCTGTGTCAGAGGAGACCTTGTGGCACATGGGCTCATCCTTGTGAGACACAACACTCACATTATACGTGCACAGACCTCAGGAAGACCACACAAGACACAAGGCAAAGTAAGATGTCAATGTGCATTAGAAAACTGATTTGATTGTTCATTAACTTGGTGAAAGCATGGAGACCAAATACCATTTGGAATTTTTTTTCTAAAACAACAGCGTTTCAGTTCCCGTCTAGCTAATTACTAAAACAAAGCACAACTGCCACACACTAGAAGCTTTTATCAATGCAGCTCCATCTGCTAGACTTGGAGAATCACTGCCTCATTTGGCCCCCTAAACAAAGTTCTTTGAGAATCACTCGCATAGTTATTGTGTAATCCTGCTGGCTAACCAAGCAGCAAGCAGTGATCAATTAGGATAATCAACACTTGATTCAGTCAGGTTTTTGTTTCTCTCTTCATCTGTCTCTTCAAAAACTTTTGTATGCAAAGCACTTTGTGTTGCATTTCTTTCATGCATTAAAAGTGCTTTATAAAATAAAGTTTGATTTGGCACAAAATATTATCTTCTTCCTAGTGGAGGCGTAAAACAGAAAATATTTGAGAAGCACTGCCTTAACTTATGCTGTCCCACGCAAACTACATAAAACTAACTGTTCAACAAGGACAAACAGTATCAAATGCAGTAATAAACAATTATTTAGATCTGGTTTAACCCTTCAACAACTGGGAGAGCATCTGTCATTTTAGATTTTAATTCAAACATTTTGCAGTTATTGCCACAAATCAACTACAAAAACTATACTTCTATGTTAGATATGTTAAAAGCAAATCGCTTGACAACAGCAATATGTTTAACGTCCATCAATTACGTATTTACCCAATGCATAAATAAATACCACATGTCTTTCATAGCTTAATGCTTAATTTATGGACCCAACCAGATATAAAGAAGTTACACTTTTGTACTTCATGAACTGCTTGCGAGAAAGTATGGTCGACCAGATAGTTTGAAAAATCCACCTGGGATTATGTTAAATCTTATTAAGTATATGAAAAGTATTTCTATTTAAGAATGTTTGGATACGCTCCATCACATTCAGTTATTATTTGATGATATCTGGCTTGCACAGTCACCTCTAAATCTTTGTAAAATCCTGACATCTTTGCCGCTAATGCTGAATGTGTGAATGACTGTTTGCCCCCCAAGCGAAAACCGGAAGTTCCTCTAGGTCACATGGTTGCAATCCAGAAATCTATCTAATTTGAGTTACAAATTGGCAGGTGATTAGCCGGTTTATGAAGTAGACGGATCTGCATCCTTAAAAGGGAAGCACATTAACATGGATATCAATCAATATTAATCCATTTAAGGCAATGCTCTGAATAGACACTGTTGTGTAAACAGCTTATTCTGATCATCTTCACCCGAATGAGGTTATCTGTTTATATGTATATGTAATGTACTAACAGGCATATTCATAATGACATGTAATATTTACGCATTTTGGCCATTTTAAGCATTACTGTGGTGCATTGGTTTCACAGACGCATCCCATTATTCGCTATTTCCTTCAACAACATCAACTACCATTAATCATGACAGACTCTATGAGAGCCAAAGACGACTACTTTGGGATAAATGATGATCCAGAACCCTATATTTTTGAGCCTGAATATACGGAGGATGAGCTACAAGTTTTAGACACTAGGTGATAAGCAGATGCATCTGTCGTGAAACACTCAACATCATGTAGCAGTATTGCTAAGTGCTAAACAAGAAATATAAAGTACAAACATAATAAAACAATCACTTACTTTACAATGTCTGCTTTCGCTGGGATGCCGACTGATGGAATGTTTATATATTTCAGCGCAAGACTTGTGTTCCCCGTTTAAATTATGAATTCTTCATAATCCTCATTCGGGTAAAACAAAAAGGTAAGAGCAAACAAGCATCTTGTCTTCCTCGCGATGTCTTCGGGTCTGGATTGAATTTCAAAGTTTACCAATTTCTCTGCCCAGGGTCACATTCTTTTACTATACATTAATCAATCAATCAATCAATCAATGTTTATTTATATAGCCCTAAATCACAAGTGTCTCAAAGGGCTGTACAAGCCAAAACGACATCCTCGGTACAGAGCCCACATACGGGCAAGGAAAACTCACCCCAGTGGGACGTCAATGTGAATGACTATGAGAAACCTTGGAGAGGACCGCATATGTGGGTAACCCCCCTCCCCCCCCCCTCTAGGGGAGACCGAAAGCAATGGATGTCGAGTGGGTCTGACATAATATTGTGAAAGTCCAACACATCAGCGAAAGTCCAGTCCATAGTGGGGCGAGCAGGAACCATCCCGAGCGGAGACGGGTCAGCAGCGTAGAGATGTCCCCATCCGATGGACAGGCTAGCGGTCCACCCCGGGTTGGGAGCAGAGTAGAAAAGAAAAGAAAAGAAACGGCAGATCAACTGGTCTAAAAAGGGAGTCTATTTAAAGGCTAGAGTATACAAATGAGTTTTAAGATGAGACTTAAATGCTTCTACTGAGGTAGCATCTCTAACTTTTACCGGGAGGGCATTCCATAGTATTGGAGCCCGAATAGAAAACACTCTATAGCCCCGCAGACTTTTTTTGGGCTCTGGGAATCACTAATAAGCCGGAGTTCTTTGAACGCAGATTTCTTGCCGGGACATATGGTACAATACAATCGGCAAGATAGGCAGGAGCTTGACCGTGTAGTATTTTATACGTAAGTAGTAAAACCTTAAAGTCGCATCTTAGGTGCACAGGAAGCCAGTGCAAGTGAGCCAGTATAGGCGTAATATGATCAAACTTTCTTGTTTTTGTCAAAAGTCTAGCAGCCGCATTTTGTACCATCTGTAATCTTTTAATGCTAGACATAGGGAGGCCCGAAAATAAAACGTTACAGTAATCGAGACGAGATGTAACGAACGCATGGATAATGATCTCAGCATCGCTTGTGGACAAAATGGAACGAATTTTAGCGATATTACGGAGATGAAAGAAGGCCGTTTTAGTAACACTCTTAATGTGTGACTCAAACGAGAGAGTTGGGTCGAAGATAATACCCAGATTCTTTACCGAGTCGCCTTGTTTAATTGTTTAGTTGTCAAATGTTAAGGTGGTATTATTAAATAGATGTCGGTGTTGAGCAGGACCGATAATCAGCAATTCCGTTTTCTTAGCGTTGAGTTGCAAAAAGTTAGCGGACATCCATTGTTTAATTTCATTAAGACACGCCTCCAGCTGACTACAATCCGGCGTGTTGGTCAGCTTTAGGGGCATGTAGAGTTGGGTGTCATCAGCATAACAGTGAAAGCTAACACCGTATTTGCGTATGATGTCACCTAGCGGCAGCATGTAAATACTAAAGAGTGCAGGGCCAAGAACCGAACCCTGGGGAACTCCGCACGTTACCTTAACATAGTCCGAGGTCACATTGTTATGGGAGACGCACTGCATCCTGTCAGTAAGATAAGAGTTAAACCAAGACAAGGCTAAGTCTGACATCCTAATACGCGTTTTGATATGCTCTAATAAAATATTATGATCAACAGTATCGAAAGCGGCGCTAAGATCAAGAAGCAGCAACATAGATGACGCATCAGAATCCATCGTTAGCAATAGATCATTAGTCATTTTTGCGAGGGCTGTCTCCGTAGAGTGATTTGCCCTGAAACCGGATTGAAAAGGTTCACAGAGATTGTTAGTCACTAAGTGTTCATTTAGCTGCTGTGCGACAATTTTTTCGAGGATTTTCGAGATAAACGGAAGGTGGGACACCGGCCGGTAGTTTACCATGAGGTCAGGATCGAGGTTAGGTCTTTTGAGTAGAGGATGAATAACCGCTTTTTTGAATGCTAGGGGAACAGTGCCAGAGGAAAGTGATAAGTTTATAATATTTAACACGGATGGACCTAATAATACAAAAAGCTCCTTGATAAATTTCCCAGGAATTGGGTCAAGTAAACATGTTGTTTGTTTTGTCCCATTTACACATTTTAACAATTCCTCCAATGTTATTTCATCAAAGAGAGAGAAACTATTTTGGAGGGCAGTGTCCGTCGTATATACAGTCGTATCTGTGTTAATAGAACCCAGTTGTAGCTGAGATGCATTGTCTTTAATCTCTTTTCTAATGACTTCAACTTTCTTATTAAAGAAATTCATAAAGTCATCTGCTGAGTGGGTGGAGCTACTGGGAGGAGTCCCTTGTTGGGTTAGCGATGCTACCGTACTAAACACAAATTTAGGATCATTTTTGTTGAGGTGGATGAGATTTGAGTAATATTTAGCTTTAGCTGAGGTAAGCATGCGTTTATAAGTTATTAAACTATCACTCCATGCTTGATGGAAAACCTCAAGTTTAGTCGCACGCCATTTGCGTTCCAGCTTTCTACATGATAATTTCTGGGCTTTAGTTTCTTCTGTAAACCATGGGGTACGCCTTTTAGGGGCCCTTTTTAGCTTTAGCGGTGCTACACTATCAATGGTGTCGCGCAGGGCGTCGTTAAAGTTGTTAGTGAGGTTATCAATAGAGCCCACATAATTTGGGAATGGTGCCATTACCGAAGGCAATAGGTCAGCAAGAGTCGTCGTTGTGGCAGCATTAATGTTGCGGCTGCTATAGTAGTTATTATTATTATTATTAGTTTGTTGACAATGAGTCAGAACTTCGAATTTTGTAAGGTAATGATCGGACATTACTTTAGTGTACGGGAGTATCGTAACTTTAGAGGTGGTGACACCCCTGACAAGCACTAGATCTATCGTATTACCGTTGCGATGCGTGGGTTCATTTATTATTTGTGTAAGACCACAGCTATCAATTATAGTCTGGAGCGCCACGCATGGAGGGTCTGATGGGGTATTCATATGGATATTAAAGTCCCCCATTATGATTATATTGTCGGCGTGCGTCACTAGATCAGCAACAAACTCTGAGAATTCACTGATGAAGTCCGAATAGGGCCCAGGGGGGCGGTAGATAACAGCCAGGTGGAGAGGCAGCGGTGTGACAAACCTCATAGTGAGCACCTCAAACGAGTTATATTTATTATTTAGGTTAGGTGTAAAATTATAGTTTTCATTGTATATTAGTGCGACACCCCCTCCCCTTTTAAGAGGACGGGCAACATGCGCATTGGTATAGTTAGGAGGAGATGCCTCATTTAGCGCAAAAAAATCGTCTGGTTTGAGCCAGGTCTCGGCGAGACCAACGACGTCAAGTTTGTTGTCTCTAATGACCTCATTAACTAATAACGTTTTGGAAGATAATGATCTTATGTTTAAAAAGCCCATATTATAGGTAGTGGGCTGTTTTGAGGATTGTTTGTTGAAATTATCCGAAGTAGCAATATTAATAATGTTGCGTTTATTATGCGTAGTGCACTTTAAATAGTTTCGACCATATCTAGGAATTGATACGACGGGGATTTTCAGATTTTTTGCTTGATGCTGCGATAAACTGAACGCATCATAGTTAGTTACCTCAGTACAATGTATGTCTGCCTCTGACATCGTCACAAAAGAAAAAACATTATGTGAGTTGTGTTTTATTCTAAGAGAATTGCTATGTGTGCAGGGATTATCCAGCCTGGCGCCGGCTAGTTCTAGTTTAAAAGACTTCTTACCCGGACACTCCACGCTTCTTTGGTTAGCTTTTCCCTTTGTTGTTAGCCCCGCTCGGCATCCCCACTTCTGCTTCCGCTTACACCGCTTACGTCGCCTCCATTGGCTGCTACAAAGGCCGCTCGATGTAGCCCGCGAAGTATTCCCATGCTAGCGAGGAGGTCCACCGTACATGCATCTTTCAGTCTATAACGACCCGATCCATCCACATCCAGAATTGTCTGTCGGTCGTATGTGATCACAGAGTGTTCACGCTTTGAGCCAGCCATGAAATTGACAGAAATGACGGGTGTTTTTTGCCATAGCGCTCTATACTCCCAAGAGCGTTTGCAAGCCGCTGCATATCAATGCGCCGCCATCTTGCCATCCATGTGAGAGGCATGATTTATACTCAGGCTGTCATGACATGCCACTCCCGGTCATGTCTTGTTTTGGTTTCAGTGTAGTTCTTCTATCTTTAAGTGTATGTCTATTTTTGTTTCAGCGCTATTTCCTTTGTTTACGTTTTGGTTGCTAGATGCGTTGATCAGACACACCAGTTTCTGTGAGTGTCCCTACCTGCTGCCGCCACTAATCATGGCCCTTTATATACCGGTGTCACCCTGCCTTAGGTTGGAGGTTCATTGTTTGCCTTATGTAAATGTTTTTGCGTTTGTTGTTACGTTAATGCTTATGTTCGAGCCTTTTTATATTTTTGCCTTAAGCTATGTGTTGCCTTGGGCTTACCGTGTTCCTCCAAGCGGCACGTCCTTTTTTATGTTTTTTGCCTTGTTATTTGAAATGAAAAGACTCTCACCTGCATGCTGCTTCTGCCGCTTCCCCTATTTTTTCATCCTGGAACACGACCATCGCGACAACGCGACCCGAATGCAACACTAGAACTCAGAGGTGATGCAGCAGCTCAGCATGTCAATAGCTGCATAATCTTGTTGTTAGTTAGTGTTACTAAAAATAGTCGTCGTGTCACAATGGCACTAATACTTAATTAATATGCAGGTCACAACATGTAAATGTTGTATTGTTGGCAGTTTTTAGAGAACGTGCAGAGGTAATAGATGACTCCCATTTGCTGCGTTTCCATGGCAGTTTTTCGCAAAATAAAAGTGATAAGGGATTGTTGGGAGACAATTGTGAATGACATTGTTTGGTCATGTGGGTCTCTCCGAGCCTGCGGGTCGACCTCTTTTTCTGACAAGGGACCTGCGAGACGGCCGGTGCCGCCTCGCCCCCCCCTGGCCGACCGATCGGAAGCGAGACAAAGACGACCCGTCTGGCGTATTCGTCCTGCATCGGCGCCCTACTGGTTCCATGTTTAGGTGCCCCGTAAATGCGAAAAAAGTGTTTTCATCCAATATCGAAAAGTCTCAAAAACCACCTCATGAGAGCGTAAAAATGTTTTAGCGATATTTGAGGGTGTTTCCGAAATATGAGTGTTTCCATTACCAATTTCTTATTGCGATATTTAGGTTTTGCGCCTTTCTAGAGGTAATGGAAACGCAGCTACAGTTTGCCTTATTTTATAATTTAGAATAGATAAAAAGGAGAAAGACATGTGTTCTTGTCTCACATAGGGATTGTGAATGATCGGCAAAATTCCAGTAAAGGGATTCAATGGTGCAAAATCTGCTTATTGCATTGAGATGACAGGATGGTTCATGGTATCCCCCATGAGCAACCACAGAATGTCCATTTTTGTACACGTAACAGAAAATTCTCCCATTCTACCTCCATCCATTGCAGGCTTTTTGTACAGAAATGACTTATTTACTCATAGGAAATGCATTTTTCACTCCTGCTGGCCATAACAGTGCTGAGATGGGCAGAGTGCAAAACTGCATCTTTCTCTGTCTTTTCATCAAGACATACACACACATACACCTTAATTAAATGTCAAAAGGCAGGCTGTGAAGAAAGATGCGGCATTGGCGATGCAAACCATCTAATTTAAGAAGACAAAAGAGGACTGAGAGACTGAATTTTTAGCAAGCTGGGTGGGGGCTGATAAAGACATAATATTATGAATCATTAGCAACTAATAATTCATGTTTCTGTCTGGTTGTATGGTTTCTTTATTCTCTGGTGGATGTTTGCAACCCTGCAGAAGACTTGAGAAAAGCTACCATAGTCGCACCTCCGGCAGCTCAGAGAGCAGTGCTGCCACAGTCAGGTGGGGAGAGAGGAATATAAATAATTCTCTCCCTTTCCGCTTGTCTGTGTGCTTTTGTCACAAGCCTTCACTGGTGCCTCTCTGGCTTTACTCGGCTCTCAATTCTGCACACAATCATTTACTCCCACCCTTTCACTCCCTCATTTCCAGTTATTCCCTTAAGAAGAGCACATGCTGCGTGACTGACTGAAGTCTGAGGCCCCCCTACTCCAACCAGGCTTGTGCTGAGGTTTCTCATGTGGAGATGACAGACAGGCGACCATTACTACAGGACACCCACATTTACACCAGAGGATACTGTAAGAAAAAAATAAATATTCAATGCATCAGACAAAACCATGAAAAACACAAGAGGAACAAAGATACTGCAGGTAGTAACATGGGGAAGCATCTACTGTATGGAAAACTTCTCAAATACAATAAATATTTGAACAAGTTCACTGCTCAAAAGTAGAACACATGTCTACCAAAGATGAGTGGTTCTCAACTGGCTGGTTAGGATGTCATGTTACCTAGGTATGTGCCGATCATCCTTTTTGGCCTCAGATCCGATCCGCTTTTAAGTCCCTATCCAATACCTTACATGGTCAATAGATTATAGTACTACAAATGTTTAATAGCAAGTTAACACAATAAGGTGTTTATTACATTTAGAATCTGTTATTAATGTTGCAAATCAGATGATGCATTAAACTTGTGGTATTGAATCTCCCATACATTTTTTTTAACACAATAAAGTGGCACGTGCACAATAACTAAACATAGGCAAAAACTACTTTTGACTCCCATTTAGATCAATTAAGGTTTTTGTCTTTTTTTTAATATGTCCATAACGGCCACTTGATGTAGATGTCCATATCTGCTGTACATTGCTTTACTTTACAAAAGAGAAGTGTGGAATATTTCTGGTGATGCCTTATTTGTATTTGACTTTATTAAATAGATATATTAAGTGTTTGGTGCAGTCAAAAGAAGAACCAGTCAATGAAGTAGATAGCAATAAGACAGAAATGACAATGAAGATTATTGCACTACAAAATTAGCAATAAAATACCAAGAGAAATAACGATATTGATAATGAATAATATTTATAATTAACTCTATTATCAACAATACAATCACTTCCAATGCAACAATACATAAATGTCATTTAGGTTTTATCCTCAAAGCATTTTTCCAGATGTATTCCTTTAGCTTGTAAACAATAACCAAAATGACCCAAAAATTATTTTGTAATTAGATAAGATATTATAAGATAATCCTTTATTCATCCCACAACGGGGAAATGTGCAGTTTTATGTAAATTATAAGAACAAGAAAAAACAAACAATCAAATCAATTTAGAATCATGTATATCCTGATTATACTACAGTATGTGTTGATAGTATCGACATCTGGATCGATCACCCTTACTTTACATTGAAGATTTAGTGGTTAGATTATTGTGTTGTCCTGCTTGGTGTGTGTTTGTAGCTTGCTTAGCTATTCCTTTTCCTCTAGTCCTCCAGTGATAATGGTATGTGGAAGAATCTAAGTTTATTTACCACCATGGTGGTGAGGATTAGTATCTTAGAAGCGGCTTCGCACTGTGGATAGACAACTTGTTCATTGCAGCTCGTTTTCGGATTGCACCCGGTTTTCAGGCAAGACACAAACCCTGCTGGAATTCATGCAACTCCTGCACGTGCGTCACAAGGATTCCAGGAATTGAATTGTTTTCCCTGAGAGTGCATCCCTTTTTGAAGGAATCTTCTACGTGAGTACAATCTTTAGCCACATAAACACTTATCAACAAAAAGGTTCGCTTGACCCCTTGATTCGATCCTTATCCAATATTGACGTGTTACCTCATGAGATGAATCACAAAAAAATATCATGTAAAAACACAGATTATTCACACCTTTTATTCTGACTGCAAATATTCCTTTACCTTAACTTTGGAAGGTAACATGAAAGGCGAAGCCGGCTGCCGTACGTTCAGTCATCATGATTGAGGAGACTCCAACAGGTGTGCAAACTGGCAAATTTTCCTTCAAAATATACCCCGACAGTTCTTGAGATAAAACTGTTATGTAGTTTCGAGCCAAAAATGCAGTGCATTCGATTACACATTATTAAAATGTTCCTGTATGACATTCTGACAACAAAATTGTATTTGTGTCAACATATTGGAGTCTATTTTAGAGTTAATCTAAATTATGCTAGTAAGTAATGTACTGCAATTAATCAAAATAAATAAAATATGTGATAGAAAGTATTTAATTATCATTTAATATTGATCCATTGCCCCACCAACCATACTGTGAATGTGTGATTCACTGTCCCACAAATCTGCTCCACGTATTCATTTAAAATCCTATGTACAGTACAGAGTAACTTTCTCTAGTCTTTGATTCCTTGCACATTTGAACGCAGAAGGCGTCCGTACCGAACACAAGGTCATCACTTCATTCAGCTACGCCTCACTAAACCTCTGTTGAGCTCTCAAAGGAGAACTCAAGGAGGCTTTCTGAACGCAAGAGAAGGATGTGCCACAGGAAAGAGCAACCGTGTTGATTCGAAAGGACACTGGGAAAATGGTCTCTCGTGTCAGTTGCTGTGATTCAGCTTGTCAGGTGCTAATTAAAATGTGAGGTAAGATGATCTAAGTCGTGCTGATTCAAAAACAACGCCATGGGGCTCTGTGTTGTGTTTTATTATTCTCCTGCCTTCCCTTTTATTTTGTGCCTGCATTTTCCCTGTTGTGCTTTTTTTCAGTTCACTCTTCCTGGGAGAGGGGCAGACTTTGAGGCACACCTGCAGCTAATCAGTTCTTGGACTATTTAAGCTTGTCACAGACAGCTGTGCCTTGCTGGTTATTGTTTCCTGTTCCTTCCACGTCGCATGCGTTCGCTTGACCTCCAAGTCCGGGTATGTCTTTTCGCCCTTATTATACACCTCACCTCCGTGTGTTTTTTCTGTCCTCCCTGAGGTGGAGAAGATATCTATTGTAGACTTTTCCTTTACTCAGTGTGGCCCGGCCCTTCCCCTTGCCAACCTCTGACGTTCCCGCTTATTGACTATGTTATATGGGGTGGTTTTCTGCCCCATCACCTTTTGTTAACCTTTTTGGACTTAATTAAAAACTCTCCTTTTTTTGATTTCATCTTGCCTCCCGTCTCTGCATTCTGGGGTCAACACCATGACCAAGTCCTAACACGGTTTAAAGTCCATATGCTAAAATATTGCATACCTGGTTAATGAGACTGCTTTGGTTTGCATCTTTGCATGTGAAGATCAGTCTGTATTACATTCTTCTTTTGAATTTCACATTAAATGAGAAAAAACAAGGAGGCTATACAGGGACATCAAACATGCGGCCCGCAGGCCGGATCAGGCATGCTAACGGGCTAAGTGTAAAATTGAGATGCATTTTCAAATGGAAGGAACTGCTGTTCTAAAAGTGTCCGCTGGATGTCGCAATAGCAATTCGGTTAGGCAAGTACATTATACCGGGGCGAGCAAGTATATCAAGCAGAGTTACACGGTAAAGCGGGGCTGCGACTCCTCCCCCTCGGCCCAACGTAAATAAACGGTAGTAAAATAAACAATTGGTAACCCCACTTAAAATGCTGCATGAGACACTGCACATTGATATCATTCTGTGAAAATTATTGTCTTCTGTGCAAATTTCATGAAAGGGAACTGTGTGTGATTTACTGCAATACTGTCAGTCGTAAAATGAGTAAAACATCAATACGGTATCTGTTTTACAATTGTTGAAATCCTGTGCTTTTTTAGGTTAAGGTTACAAGGGACACTTAAAACATTGATAACAAATGAAAAAAAAATCACAAGTTGAAATCACAAATGAGCCAAAAAACATCGATTTTTGCTGTAACTTTCTGAAAAAGCTGCCACAAATTCAGACATTTCAGGCCGGAACTATAACAAAATAGCATGCGATCTCCTGGAGGGACTGAAACTACAGTAAACACTCAAAAAGTGATGGTGCACTGCATCATATTGAGAGGTGTGTCTAATATATAGCAAATGCAGTATGTCCATCCATCCATCCATTTTCTACCGCTTGTCCCGTTCGGGGTCGCGGGGGTGCTGGAGCCTATCTCAGCTGCATTCGGGCGGAAGGCGGGGTACACCCTGGACAAGTCGCCACCTCATCACAGGGCCAACACAGATAGACAGACAACATTCACACAGTATGTTTGATGCTTTAATATCTTTGTGGGCAACATTTTTGATTGACGATATTTGACAACGCAGGTGTTCCGAGTGTGTGCAACTCATGCATCTAAATAAACAAAAATATTTATTACATAGCAGAGCCTTCATGTTGTGGTCAGTTAATTCGCAAAATGTCATTCTGGATGGCTTTGATACTGTTCGGGAGCCTGTAAAGGACTGTATATTTACTTTAGGGGGATGCTCTAATTTTCACTATTTACCAAATAAAGATAGTCTAGGAGAGAGTGAGAGGACACCACTTATATAGTTAACCATTTACTATACAATATAATATACAATAATCTGACAATAATGAACACATATTAATTACACTCGTACACTCATCACCTCTCACACACTACCTCTCCAATGAAACCTCCCGCACTAAACCAATTACACAACACACACACACAGTCCAACCTGGGCGTTGGAGAGGGGGGACACCTCCCGTTGTAGAGTAGAGAGGGGGGGGGCGTGCTTCCTCTTAGCTCCCTCACGAGTCTAGTCTGGAGCGAGAGGAGAACCAGCCTCGTCCTGGGTCACCTCCCTGTCGACTAGCCCGTGAGCGCGAGCCACTAACACTTGTACCTCGCGCTGTCCACTTCCCTCGCAGCAAGGTAGCCACGATAGCACACAACTAAACTCTACAATGTTCACTCTCCAAACAATAAATAGTACCAGGGAAAAGTGTCTCTTGAATAAACTTAGTCCGAACGTGACGGAACCTGGCGTTCGTAAAGTCACGGTGCAGCCAACAAACACAGGTGCGAGCTGCGGTGAGCTAACTAGCAGTTAGCATGCGCTTCACCTCCTACTGGCTACGTGAAGCGCCCAAAACGTCTTTAAACTTAAACTAGTGCACTGGCACTTAACTGTCACTTATAACAAACTTAAATACACCACTTAGAGTACTAGTTATTTATCTGATCTGCAACTGATGGGATCTCTATCTCCGGGTAGTATTACCGACGCTCCGCCCCTGTCAATGCTGGAGCTCCTTTTAAACACTTTTTTACCTGCCGGCGGAAACGGAAGTGCCCGTAACCATGGCAACCGTAACCGTGGCAACGATTGAACAACTAACGAAAATACATGCCTTTCCCAAAACAACATATGAAATATAAATAAATAATAATAATAATTAGTCCCTTAACAGAAATGATCTATATATATATATAACTAAAATGGACAATTTACAGAAATATGCAAACCTTCAGAATAGATACACTTCAACATCCTTTAAAATCATCCAGAAGTCTATAATGTAATGCAGAGTGTGATCTGAAGGTAGAAAATGAAAACAATACCACCAACAGTGTGCTGCTTTTGTAACCTCTTGCACACTGCAAACAAAAGTACAGTGGAAAACTAATTATCGCTAATTGTTTTCACACAGCTGAATGTAGGAAACAAATTAACAGTCACATGTCTTCATCCCTTGCGGCACTAGCATGCATGCAGAAGTATTCACACACACACACACGCACGCACGCACGCACGCACGCGCGCACACACACACACGCTCTCACACACACACACACGCACGTGCACACTTTTGTAGACCTGCCGGCCTTGAAGAAATGTGATCAATACTAATTTACTACTGATTTAAAGTAGTCTTTCATTTTCTTCGCGAAAGTTAAATTGACATTGGAGAATGTTTAAAGAGGCGGGCTGTACATCCTTTGAACAAGGAAGTAATGTTCTACAAGTCGGCCAATCACAGCTCCTCACCACGTGTCAGACGGCAACGTGTCAACATCTAGAAATATCCACCCAACACATGCACTGTACAGTATGTGGGCGGCCTCAACTATATAGGAACCTGGACCACTGTAAACACTAGGGGTGTCAAAAAAAAGAAAATATTTTGGAATAAATCGATTCCTTTTTGTAATGATTTAGTCAATTAAAAAAAAAAAACTAACTTTTTTTTTTTTAATCTGCCTTGTCAGGCAGGAAATCATATTGTTGATGTAAATGCCCATATCTGCTGTACAGATTTACTTTAGAAAAGAGAAATGTTGGATACTTGTTGCCTTATTTCTAATTGACTTTTTTCAATGTTTGGGTAAAATTGTACTAAACCAAACAAGTTTTTACTTCAGGTAATATAGAAATTCATCAGAGCTGTTTGTCTATTTTATGGAGGAATATAGCTAATCACAAAACTGGCGACCAATGTTATTAAAAAAGTATTGCTTTTGAATCGATAATTGTTTTGAATCGAGAATCAATTCTGAATCAAATTGTTACCCGAAGAATCGGATCAAACTCGAATTTGTGCGGTGCCCAAATATTCACAGCTGGAGTAAACACATTGATAGATCCTTGTATTGACATTTTAACCTTGCTAGCAAACTTAGAACACTCAGGTCCAAACTTGTGATTTATGTAACTGAGACGTTCCTCAAAATATTTTAAGTCCACTCCTTTTTGGCAGTTACATTTTTTTTGTGGGTGTGTTTTAGTCTGAGGTATTGACAACACTTCTTCTGTTTGATGATAATCACTGCGAGGCTGCAGAGGATGGACACCTTTTAAAGACCTTGGCTCCTATGTCTACGGCCAATAAATCTCCAAGAACTACGGGTGGATCAGCACTTGACTCACAATATACTCACAGAGAATTTATTACCTGAATGATGTTGGACCCCCGAGGTTCCAACTAGGGCTCTAACGGTTAATCGATTAAATGGAATAAATAGATTTTCTGTTGCTTTGATTAATCGTTTAAGGGCATATGAGAGCGGTAGTGTGTGGTTGCCTATATATATATATATATATATATATATAAGTATATATATATATATATATATATATATATATATATATATATATATATACAGGCAACCATTTTTATTTTTTTTAATGCACACATGTTAAACGTTTAATTGTTATGTTGTAATATGTGCATTTATTAGAAAAAAAGAAGAAGGTTATAGGGTGGTTTACTAAAATAAGTCATAGCTGCAGCCCTAGTTCCAACACTCTGAGTTCTTGAAAGACTCATCGTCTCTTGGTCCATTCCTCATTAGGGTCACAGGTGAGCTGGAACCTATCCCAGTTCTTGAAAGACTCATCGTCTCTTGGTCCATTCCTCATTAGGGTCACAGGTGAGCTGAAGCCTATCCCAGCTGCCTTTAGGCAAGAGACAGGCTACACCCTGAACTGGTCAGCAATCAATATTATGACACCTATAGACCATTCCCACTCACATTTACTTAGACAATGAAGAGTCTCTAGCTGATATGACTCATAAAACGATTGCATTCTCCACGTCTTCTCAAATAGATAGGTGCAATATTCTTGTGTTCAGACAAAGTTTTTATGTAAGAGAGGTTTCTTACCTGCTGGCAGTTTTGGCTGGCACTTCACTTTACTGCATTTCGTCTCCAAATCAACACACTTCCAGTGCAAAACAATGATATATAAACAGACGGAAAGTTTTTAAATGGAAGATCCACTATCTCATAAGTCATGAGCATTGTTATTATGAAGGACCTGGAGAAACAAGCCATTAAAACTGCACCCCCATAATATAAACCAACTCTTTGGAAGCATTATGTAGACAGCATATTGGAAGTAACAAAGAACAAATCACCCGTGACCCACACCACATACTTCATAGTCAAATTGTGTTGATGCCAAATGGTAAACGGTACAGAACAGCAACATACAAACTCAACAGATACAGATTTTCCTTTGTCCCATTGACAATCAAAGCACTTAACAGCAGAAAACTACTGTAATAACCGGATGCCATAATGAGTGCAATATTGGGATAGGGCAATACGAGAGGTGTGCGATACGGGGGGAGTGTAATGAGTGATCTCATAACCAACTGATATAACTGCGCACTGTTCACTGGCGTCACTGTATTGTCTGATGAAGTGTATGTATACAGTACAGTACATACAGTATGTATGTACTATATGTATGTATATATGTACGTTTGTATGTAAAATGCTGTGTCTTGATGTCCAAGACAAATTTCTCCTTGGAGACAAACCCAATTATTATTATTATTATTATAAAAACACATCCAACATCCTCTCACATGCTGCCAGTATCCTAGATGGGCCATAGAGAATGGAAAACGACAAACAAGTCAGAAAAAAAGCCACAAAAGCAGAAAAAATTAAAGCTGTGAGCAGCGTTGAAAGGGCCCTCGCCCCTCCTTTCACCTCGGGGTTCATGCGAGTCAGCTGATTATGGCATACGGCTCAAGAAAACTAAAATATCAGATCTAAAAAAATTTGAATATTTCCTCAGACCAAGTAAAAAAAAAAAGATTTATAACAGCCAAACAAAATCAAACATTTGAAAATGTCAATTAATGCACTCAGTACTTGGTTGGAAATCCTTTTGCACGGATTACTGCATCAATGCGGCGTGGCATGGAGGCAATCAGCCTGTGGCATTGCTGAGGTGTTATGGATGCCCAGGATGCCTCAATAGCGGCCTTTAGCTCATTTGCATTATTGGGTCTGGTGTCTTTCAGCTTCTTCTTCTTCTGAAGCAACTGGGTATTAATGAAACGAAAACTACCAAAAGTTTGAGAGGGAAATATGTTTTCACATTATTATCAGTGACAGGGCATGATGTGGCCAGGAGTATGTTTGGGGTAAAATTTTGTGTGAAGGGCCTTGTCATTCAATAATTCACATTTGACATGTGCTGTGCTTCATTGCAAAAAACGCCCCCCCCCCCCCACGTATCACGAAGACCTACGCTTGAACAGAACCTGGCTGACATGACAGCAGTATTTTCCCGACAGCGTTTAACATCAATTTCATTCCAATGGAACCAACATCAGTTCCGTCAGTATAGAAACGTTTGTAATTTACTGTTAATGTTATGTTGACAACACATTTCGGATCGCATGATGTTTATAGTAAAAGTGGATGTCATTGTGTTATGTTGCTGGAGTTGCAGTCGTCAGTGCATGACCAACGATTGTATATTGTGAGAAGTTGCTCACACGGTGCTGTATAGGTGCGGTACAGTACAACCCGCAAGATGTCCTACACAAAGTACATTTTGTGTCAGTAATATCATCTTCTTTTTATCACTTAAAAAATACAGAGGACATGACCATGATGGACATGTCAATACAGCAGCATAAGGTAGTTGATCCGGCTGCTAAATGTAGGTCCTTAATGTGTGCGCTTATAATACCAATATTGCAAATACTTGGATAATATTCAGATCATGTAAATTGACTATTGTTGCCCTTTTTTTGGGGCGTTTTTTTTATTTGACTTCATGGTTGGAATAGACGCAATGAAATCATAAGTCCCATTGGTTCCATTGTAAGCAGACTTTTGTTTACAAGTTAGAATGCATTACAAAAATGACATATGTGTTCCTGTCTCTTGTAAGGATTGTGAATTATAGGCAAAATTCCACAAAAAATGCAGTTCCCCTTTGAACTACACAAAAAACTATGACAACAACTATTACACCCAAAAGACACGATTACACAGAATAGGAAATGTGACATAATTTATGAAATCCCATGGAGAGCATACAATAAAACATACTTTGGAGAGACCGGACACATTTTCAGCACCCGTAAAAAAGAACACAAAAAACGAACGCGAAAAGGAAAAAGTTGCAAAGTTTACCAGAACAAAAAAACAAACCACTGAACAAGAAAACACAAAACATCTGCTATACCAGACCACTGCATGAATAACAATCACCTCATGGATTGGGACAAGGGGAAAGTCATTTAATCAGAAACAAATTAATACAAGAGCTGGATGAAGGAGGCTATGGGAATCAGGAGGTGATGGGCCAACACCATCAACAGGGATGAGGGCGCATACATGCTTCTCCACACAAAGTGTGTAGTCTGAAGTGTTAGCTGAAACTGTCAGCAGGTAAGAAACATCTCTTATACACTTTGTCTGAACACAAGAATATTGCATATCTATAACTCGTGTTTTTGAGACGTGAAAGGAAGCCCATGAATGTTAAATCCACACAGGAATATTCAAACATCTATCTCCCGACTCAGCATTCTAATTAAAAGCATCTATAAAGCAAAGGGGAAAGCCTTGAGCCCTTTTGCACCAGTGTTCAATTTGCTGATTGATTAATGCATTTTCCCTTTTTTCTTTCTGCTGCAAACATGGAATTGTTACAACCAAAGGAAAATTGCCCATGACGATTTATGGACTCATTTAGAGGAATGTGTTCGGGAGTCGATTTACATTTTAAATTGAAACATTACCTCTCCTTTCTCAGGTTCAACCAGCTCTTTATGTGTAACTATAAACACAGATGCAGTAAAGACGTCAGCATGGTGTAAATTTTTATATTCCTGCTCCCTACTGAGGCTTGCCAGGCTGATACTCTGACTTGACATCAGTGTCTCATACATTTCTTAGTGCTTGTCTTTACACAAAGTGGTTCAAGAACTTCAAAAATTCACCTGTGTTCTTGACATTAGTGAGCCCTAAAGACACTAAATTAATAACACACATTATGTACAGTATGTGTACAGAATGTTTGGCCTCTATTGCTAACCTAAAAACAGCACATAATTAGTCTATAAATAGATTATGAATACAAGACAGCCTCTAAGGGGTACTATACATGGCTATTATATTATAAATAGGCATATTCATGAGTTGGGTGTTGTAAGAAAGCTAAAGAGCAAGACAAATCAATGTGATGTATCAACATAATGAGCCTGTTCACTATGTTGCAGCTATTGATTATTTTTGTAATATTACAGTATTGATCATCCCCCCCCCCGATTAATCGCATGAAACAAAATGCGTACCCTCAATGCATATTTTAAGGTAATTATAAAAATAAAAAAATCTGCTTGCCATAACCTTCATTCTTTTATTTAAATAAATAAATGCACACCATTAACATTGAAATTTCCACTTTTAATGAGTGTGCATTAATAAAATATTGAAAATATTTGCTGTTTGCAGAGCATGGTATGGTTCCCACATACTGTACCATAGCGCTCATGTGCGCTTCATTGCAGCTACCGTGCGAAAATTTTAATAGTTCATCATCATTAATTGATTAATCGAAACAACATAATATAAATCAAAGCTTTTTAAAAAAAATCAAATCTATTGATTTAATCGATTAATCGTTGCAGCACTACTCTTCACCCACTCATTTAGGAGTTTTTTTGTTATTTAAATCGCACACACACACACACACACACACACACACACACACACACACACACACACACACACACACACACACACACATATATATATATATATATATATATATATATATATATATATATATATATATATATATATATATATATATATATATATATATATATATGTATATATGATATGTATATATGTATATATATGTGTGTGCGTGCGATTTAAATAAGAAAAAAACTATATATATATATATATATATATATATATATATATATATATATATATATATATATATATATATATATATATATATATATATATATACTGGCTTTTAAAAACAAGCTGAGCTGGACTTTTTTAGTTCTGTTTTGAATATATTTATCAGTTTTATTTGCTTTTATCATTTTTAAGCTTGTCAGAGGTTTTTATTTATTTGTTTTAATCAATTTATTGTTTGATCTTTGTAATTTGACCTTACTTGCTATTCTTCTGGGACTCTTATTCTGTTAGCGCAGTCAGACAGGCTGTGACCCACAGCGATTTTTATTCTGAAGGCTGTAAATGCGCTCTTGGATTTTCGGAGAGATGAAAATTTAAACAAAAGTATGGCTGCCGTCCTTTCTTCAGTGGTGATCTTACAAGACTCTCAGTTCCAAATATGATCAATAATAATAACAGTTTCAGTCAGTTGCATGATCACGGAGAGGGTTTCGATATTAGGATGATATTATAACTTGTGAATCGATATTGCAAAATGTATAATATATTGATTCTTCATTGATCAAATCGATTATTTTACTCAGCCCTATTAGAGATTGTGCATCCAGTTTGCATTGGGTTTGACTTGCACTGGATTATCCTGATAGCTGTGTTAATTATTTTGACACTCACATTTATGAGTAAGGTAAGCAAAATATTAGGATCAGCTCTCAGTATGATGAGTAATGCAATTCTACGCAACTGCAAACTGCACCGCTATCAAAATATTGTTAAACTAATAGCTGTATGTCGTTAAAATCTGAGCATTATTACGTTTGCCAAGGCAGGATTTCTATACAGCTTTTTTATGTGTTTTCATTCAAGTATAAACAAATGGTCATGTACTGTATGTACAGCACATTTGCTGGCGGGGTTTCAGTGCTCACTATATAGAACTATGGATATACGTTTGTAATTGTGCTTCATCCTTCAATGACTTCCAACAAAATCAATTTTCCTACCAGTGGTGTGTAATCTCACCTGATCCATGTGCACACTTAAGATTAATATAAATATGCAGTCAACCAGTTAAAGCTTTGCTCAGGCTCTGTTTGAATTATCTTTTCATTTTTTTCTTCATGTGTTTTCGGACAAAAGAAAGATGCTGCATTTGGCAATAAATAGCTAGTTGTAGTGTTCCATTTCCACTCTTATAGAGTATGACATATGTGTACATCTAGGTCACAGGTGTCAAACTCAGGGCTCAGGAGAAAGATTTGACCCGCTACATCCTTTTTTTATGGCTGGCAAAAAGCATGGAAATAATGCCCGCCAATAAAGCATTTAATCGTTCTTTCAATTTTGACAAAAGAAACTGCATGTACTGCATACAATTGCATGTCTTTTAACTTTAGCATTATCTGATCATGCAACAAATATAACATTCACAGGTATTCCAAACATTTTGGTGGTTAAAATAAAAATACAAACCTGAATATCTGCTTGTCACCCTGACTTATGATTTCAAAGCAATTTATCCAGCAATTTGTACATAATCATGTAATCAAATGCATCGGCAATTGTGTCATAACATCATAAAGTGATTACGCATCAACATTATGTTGGTATTTATTGTCCCTTCTGAGTGCAGCTATAAAAGTGATGTGGCCCCCAATGAAATTGAGTTTGACACCCAATGTTAAATTTTGTCACGTTCGCAAAAAGGCAGGCCCCGAAGGCCAATCAATGAGCTTACGGGCGGTCTAAAGGGGACAATTTTCAGTTTGAGTGGTATTTTTTTTACGCCTGGCGCTAGTGCTTCACTTGTCTCCATTCAATAGCGTAACATTATTTGTAGACACTAAAAAGTGCAGGGGATAGAAAACGCTTTTTGAAAAAGTGCAGGAGACATTTCCTACCTGTCCACCACCAAATTCCGTCTATGCCAGTGGTTTCCGAACCACCTCAGAAAAAACTTGGTTCTCCGAGTACCACCATAATGACCAACATTGAATTACGATAGCGTTGTAGGCCAAAGTATTCATAAAAAAATAAAAAGACAGAAGATTTATTTAACAAGAATATTTTTGGCCACTGTAACATTACACCCAGTATGAACATTAACACTTTGAACATAGTAAAATAAAACAATGCACTTTAATCAAGTGATTCTTTGGTGTACCACAAGATAGAGCCTGCATACAATTAGTGGTACACGTACAGCAGTTTGATAACCACTGGTCTATGCAATAGCATAACATCATTTTTGGACGTTAAAAAATGCAGGGGATAAAAACTGCTTTGTGAAAAGGGGCAGGAGACATGTCCCACCCTATCCCCTCCAATTACATCAATGCAATAACATAACATTGTCTTTGGATGTTAAAACGTGCCAAGGACAAAAACTGCTTTTTGAGAAAGTGCAGGGGACATGTCTCATCCGTCCTACTCCTAAATTACATCCATGCAATAGCGTACAGCGGACAAGAAATGCCTTTTGAAAAAGTGCAAGGGACATGTCCCACCGGCCCCCAACTCCCTCTACCCAATGCTACTTCCCCTCCCCAAATAACATCTATGCAACTACATTACATCATTTTTGGACGTTAAAAAGTGCTGGGAACAAAAACTGCTTTTTGAAAAAATGCAGTGGACATGTCCTACCTGTGCCCCCCTCATCCCCATTTATGTCCATGCCAAAGTCCAATCATTACTATACTATAGTGCACATTTTTTGTCTTGCAGAATACACCTTAAATTAGAGCAGGGGTGTCAAACTCATTTTAGATCGGGGGCCACATAGAGAAAAATCTACTCCCAAGTGGGCCGGACTGGTAAAATCACGGCACGATAACTTAAAAATAAAGACAACTTCAGATGGTTTTCTTTGTTTAAAAATAGAACAAGCCCAAATGTACAAATCATAATGTTGTTAGATTTTTTTACACTTACATGTTGCGGTTAATCATGTATTTGTTATTTATCCATCCATCCCATCCATTTTCTACCGCTTATTCCCTTCGGGGTCGCGGGGGGCGCTGGAGCCTATCTCGGCTGCATTTGGTACACCCTGGACAAGTCGCCACCTCATCGCAGGGCCAACACAGATAGACAGACAACATTCACACTCACATTCACACACCAGGGCCAATTTAGTGTTGCCAATCAACCTATCCCCAGTTGCATGTCTTTGGAGGTGGGAGGAAGCCGGAGTACCCGGAGGGAACCCACACAGTCACGGGGAGAACATGCAAACCCCACACAGAAAGATCCTGAGCACGGGATTGAACTCAGGACCTTCGTATTGTGAGGCACATGCACTAACCCCTGTCCCACCGTGCTGTCGTTATTTATATTTTCTGAATAAATTATGTGATAATGTTCATCAGTCAACTCATTGGTGTCTATCAATATGAAAAAAATATATCAAAATCAAATTACAGGATGTTATTTATGTAGTTTGATCATTTTCCTCGACTGATGTACTAACATCATGTGGTTTATTTTGTACATATGTAGCATCATCCAAAAAGATACAAATAATTGCTATTGCGACATCCAGTGGACACATTTCTTTCATTAAAAAATGTCAGGTTCATTTTTACACTTGGGCCAGATAAAACCTGTTCGCGGGCCTGATCTGGCCCTCGGGCCGTACCTTTGACACCCCTGAATTAGAGCAATATTTCAATCCATTAGTTGTGACAATGTAGAAGTATGGTAAATGGTAAATGGTAAATGGGTTGTACTTGTATAGCGCTTTTCTACCTTTTTTTAAGGAACTCAAAGCGCTTTGACACTATTTCCACATTCACCCATTCACACACACACACATTCACACACTCATGGCAGTGTGTGTTATTTGCCAAGTATGACAAATAAAAGCAGACCACCAAGGATCAAATTGTGCGACTACATTGCTGGGATTTTCAGCAGGGCGAATCCTAATTAGTGGACTTATTCAGCACCTTTAACAAGCATCAGTGGTGTTCCCACCAAACAAAAACAACAAAATATGCATTGCAATATTTGCATAGGCTGGCACAATGCAGAAATGACACTCGCACACATACAGTATATACAGACCATTGAATGACATAATCGCAAACCCCACGCCACCATTACCCCCTTGTGGATTTGCAACGCATCTAAACAATCGTCCAGTATTTCCACTCGCCACAGGTTCCACATACAATTCCCAGCGTGCTCAGCAGTGCAAAATCATGTTTCACGCGTGCCGCCGCTATCCCCCTTTGCCTTAAACACGGACGCTCCTGCACTAAAAAAAAATCCCCCCCAAAAATCACAAAACATCATTTAAAACGTCAACTTACCCGCCGAGACTTGCGAGACGCCGACACAGCTGAGAACGAGCAGAATTAATCGCTCCATCTTTCTAACGCTGGGATGACGTGCGGTCCCATTTACTCCTCCAGCCCGGGATGCTGCCTTAACCGCCCGGCTGTCATGTCCCTCCGAGTGTGCGGCTCGTCTGGGAGAAAAAAAAAAAAAAGGGAACACCGAGCAGTCCCGGTGTATGCCGCGTCCTCATTCAACAGCTCCCGCTATTACGAGCATCGCGTGTGTCTGCTGAGTTCCAACAACCTCCACCTGATGATGGTGCTGATGATGCTGATGCTGATGCTGATGCTGATGATGATGCCGCAGATCGCGCTGTAACGTGCTGGTGTTGTATATGAGCGCGGTCTGTCTCTGTAACGGTCTATAAATATCTAGGTTACCTCACTTTCAAGCTTAAAAAAAAAAAAAGCATACATTTTTGCAAAACTGTTAATATTATGCGGATGCAGTTTGAGGAAAAAAAAAAAAAAAGAAGAAAAAGCGTGAGGCACTCTCATCCTCTCGCCTGCATGTCTGAAACACTGCTGCCCACTCACGCATTAAATATGCATACGGTAGCCCACGCAGAGTATCTGTAGCCCAGCTTTGAGGAGTTTTTTTTTTTTTTTACCCCCCAACTTTAAAATCAAACACGGGACTTTCCCACTTTACTACTATGTTGACCTCCCAACCCTCTTTTCTCCATAGTCTAACAAAACAAGCATGGCACATTGCTTCTTCAGGCCTCTGCGATATTAAAAAGTGTTGGAAAAGTTTGCATACTGTACCTGATCGCCTACGGTGTGCCGTCCTGGAGTGTGTGTGTGTGTGTATAAAAGTGTGTGTGGAAGAGGAGTGGGGAGGGAGTGTGGACCCCAGCTGGTTTTCCAAGAAGTGTTTTCCACATGATGCTGAGCACCTCGAGTCATAGCTGCTGCCTGTGACGTGTTCTGGAGAACATTGTTAGTGTGCTGGTACTGCTCTCCTCAACGTGTGTGTGTGTGTGTGTGTGTGTGTGTGTGTGTGTGTTCTTGTATTTGTACCCTTCTTGTTCTCCTCCAGGACCAGGAGGCTTGTGGGTCGGATCACAGCTGACTCTTCTCACCCTAGACACACACTATTCTCCCCTCTCCCCTCAGGCAGGAGACTACGCTCCATCCAGACCCACACCTCCCGCCACCTGAACAGTTTTTCCCCCTCGGCCATCAGGCACATGAACAATAACTCCTAACAGTAGCTCCTTGAATTCCTTGAATTCATTCTAAGTCTATAACAAGATCTTATAGCTCAGTTACAGCTCTTTTTATTACCAAATATGTGTTATATGTGTTTTATGTTGCACGATCGCACCAAGAAAAATTCCTAGTTTGTGAACCCGTTCTCAAACAATGGCAATAAAACTATTCTGATTCTGATTCTGATTCTGGAGACATCAACAAGGAAAAGTACCTTCCATATGAGGACTAGTGAACAAGTTAGGACCAAAATGATGGTCCCAATACGGAAAACCATTGCATCTGATAGAGAGCCAAATACTAGAGTCCGTGAACATTGCTCCAAAGTCAGGATTTTTTGTTGATTTAATGTGCATACAAAAGTAAAAATTGACAGGTGCAAAGGCAGCAATATATGATAAAACAAGACGGCAGCTAAAGAAGGACGTCCCTATTCATCGCTGAAAAAACCCGCCGGGTGAACAGCTGATTTTACGACTTCCGGTGCTGACGTAAGACAACCCGTGTCCCATATGTGACCATAGGATGAACAAATACACTACGGTACTAAGACTTTGGTGGCCATTAACAGTTAGCTTCTACAGCTGGGTTGCCCAAAGTGCAGCACAGGGGCCATCTGTTGTCCGTGACTCGTTTGTCATCGACCTTAAGCACATTACAAAAAAACAAAAATAGAGATCTCATTTGCAGCCTTGGTGGTGAAATATTTCAAAATTAGGATGGTCCTAAAAAGGACGGATTTTTCAAATTGACTGTGTGTCGGTTTTAAAAGTGCTCCCCTCCTGGTCAACATATGTAATAAAAAGTGTGTGTAAGAAATTGAAATGCGCCAAAATGAATTAAAAAAAGTAAAATAAATGTATATAGAGACATCCTGTAATAACTTGAAGTAAATAATGAAGATTAAAAACCAATTACAAACAACAACAAAAACAAACTAAAAGCTTACCTTGTTTATATTTGCATAGTTTGTATATATTATTAATGTTTTAAATACATATCTTTATATATCTAGAAAGGGTGGTCCTAAAGAGGTAGGAATTTTTCGGAGGTCTCAAGAAAGTAACACATACAAGACTGTGTGCACTGTAAAAACTATTGCCTAGATCTAACTCAATAAAAATAAGGCAACATTTTCCAAGCAATTTTTGTTAGTTTAGTCAAATAATTGGTATTTTGAGTAAGTAGAACTTAATAATATGCATTTCGATTTATGCAAAAAGATTAAGTTGCGTTTACAGAAAAAGCCAACAAATTGAGTAAAATCAATGTAAAAAACATCAGCATATTAAACACACAAGACTTAATTAAAATAAGTAACATTTAAATGAAAAAATAATTGTTGTACTCAATTTTATTAATTTTGACCAACTGACCCTTTCTTTGTTTTGAAAATGGAAACTGCTTAAAATAATTACTTAGAATAATAATAAAAAAATCAAGACATATCAAATTCCAACCTTTATTAAATCATTACCATATAAAAACAGTGGCAATGAGCTGGACAGTATGAACAGTCAACATCCATATTTAGTGCATAGAATGCATTACCTCAACTTTTTAAAGTGCTGTATAGAACACCTTCACAGTAGTTTTCTTTTTTTAACCATTTACATATTATTAAAATTTTTTCAAAAGCCATATCCAAACCGTGTCAATAAGCTGGAGAGTATTAACAGTCAAGAACATCAGTATACGGTATAACTCGGTTGGTAGAGTGGCCGTGCCAGCAACTTGAGGGTTGCAGGTTCGATCCCCGCTTCCGCCATCCTAGTCACTGCCGTTGTGTCCTTGGGCAAGACACATTACCCACCTGCTCCCAGTGCCACCCACACTGGTTTAAAATGTAACTTAGATATTGGGTTTCACAATGTAAAATGCTTTGAGTCACTTGAGAAAAAGGGCTATATAAATGTAATTCACTTCACTTATTTAGTGCATAAAAGAATGCATGACCTCAGCATCTCAAGTTTTACTTAGAACCTTCACAGTACAGTTTCTTGCTAAAACAATTCAACATTAAGACTATCTGTACTTCTGGAACAATTCACAAGCAGAACACCTTCACCATAGTGTCTTTCAGTGTGTATATTTTGAAACATTTTAACTTAAACAACTCACAGATCCCTCCTTCTGACCAGCTGGAGCTTCACAGTGGGGCAATTTAGTGTGTATAAAACATAAAAAAAACTTAATTTACACACCAGAAACGATGACCTGGAGCTTTGTATAAAACCTGAACAGGACAAACCGTTACAACATTCTGAAGAATTCCACTCAATGAACAATGTATAATGATTTTGAACGGTCCGGCTGCGCCAACATTATTATCAATCCATTTAATAAAGTCAAATACAAATAAGGCAACATGAGAAGTATCCCACACTTCTCTCTTGTAAAGTAAATCTATACAGCAAATATGGGCATCAACATGATTTGCCTGAGTGGCTGGACCAGACAAAAAATAAAAAATAAAAAATAAAAATTATTCACGAAATGCCTCCCTGGACAAAAATAACTTTAATCATGACCATTGTATGATCCTTTAACTACTCGGTATTGAATTGATACCAAAATGTGTGTTATCGCCCAAAACTTATGAAAAGTATCAAACAACAGATACATTAGTGATTATTACATTTTAACAGAAGTTTAGATGGAAAATGTTAAAACGAAGTAAGCAGGTATTAAAAGTAAATGAACAAATAGATTAATAATTCCTTTTCTACCACTTGTTACTAGAGATGTTCGATAATGGCTTTTTTTCTGATATCCGATATTCCGATATTGTCCAACTCTTAATTACCGATTCCGATATCAACCGATACCGATATATACAGTCGTGGAATTAACACATTATTATGCCTAATTTTGTTGTGATGCCCCGCTGGATGCATTAAACAATGTAACAAGGTTTTCCAAAATAAATCAACTCAAGTTATGGAAAAAAATGCCAACATGGCACTGCCATATTTATTATTGAAGTCACAAAGTGCATTAATTTTTTTAACATGCCTCAAAACAGCAGCTTGGAATTTGGGACATGCTCTCCCTGAGAGAGCATGAGGAGGTTGAGGTGGGCGGGGTTGAGGTGGGGGGGGGGGGGGGGGTACGGGGTAGCAGGGGGTGTATATTGTAGTGTCCCGGAAGAGTTAGTGCTGCAAGGGGTTCTGGGTATTTGTTCTGTTGTGTTTATGTTGTGTTACGGTGCAGATGATCATTCTTGTTTGGTGTGGGTTCACAGTGTGGCGCATATTTGTAACAGTGTTAAAGTTGTTTATACGGCTACCCTCAGTGTGACCTGTATGGCTGTTGACCAATTTTGCCTTGCATTCACTTGTTTGTGTGAAAAGCCATATATATTATGTGACTGTGCCAGCACGCAAACGCAGTGCCTTTAAGATTTATTGGCGCTCTGTACTTCTCCCTACATCCGTGTACACAGCGGCTTTTATAAAAAGTCATACATTTTAATTTTTGAAACCGATACCAATAATTTTGTAACCGATACCGATAATTTACGATATTACATTTTAAAGCATTTATCGGCCGATAATATCGGCAGTCCGGTATTATCGGACATCCTTACTTGTTACTCATTTTTTTGACAAAATAATCCAATTGGGAAATGACATAATATGTTACTGCATTTGTAAACAGCCAAATTATGAGCCTTTGTTTGCTTACTTACTACTAAAAGATAATCTGTCCAGAATGTTCACTATCTTGTTTAATGACAGAATTCTAATTTAATTGCAATACGTACAGAGCCCCTAAAGGGACATGGGGAATTTTTTTTTTTAGACATGTATCTCGTGCGCACGAGAAACTTTCTCGTGCGCACGAGATACATATATGTAATGCACAAAAGGGTATTCTAGTCAGATGCGCGTGTGTAAATATGCGATGTGTAAATATCAAAATATTACGTCAAATCACTTTTTGTCAGGCAATCAGGGGCGCCGCTAGGGATTTTGGGCCCCATGAAAATAATCTTTACAGGGCCCCCTGTATTATAATTTCATCATCATTAGGGGCCTCTCTGGGCCCCCCTCCATCATCGGCCCCTAGAATCCGTCTCCTTTACCCCCCCTTTTCGGCGCCCCTGCAGGCAATATTACATTTAATGACAATTTTACATAAATGAATATATCCAACACGTTGTACATATTTATTACATGCAGGGAGAAATAACAGTTACAATTGTGTGTGTATCTTCCAAACAAGAAATAAGTTTTATTCCATCAACATCGGACTAACTGGCACACCCCGCTTCGCAGCAGGTCCGCAAGCCACGCCCACCCCCCACAGCCACAGAAGAGGAAAACTGTCCTTTTCCGGGCATGATAAAGTCTTAAATAATGTCAAACACGTAGCGTTACAATAACCAGGAAGATAAAGTGTTTGTCTCACACCTACTAATCAGGCATTCACCTGTATTTCCAGTTGGAAATACAGCCAAATTAACTCCTAAACTGCCATTTTAACACACACCTCAAACTATGCGCACGCATCCAATGCATTCATGAGAAAGTTTCTCGTGGAAAGTTTCTCGTGGCCACAAGAAAGTTTCTCGTGCGCACGAGAAACTTTTTATTAAAAAAAAAAAAAAAAAAAAAAATTATATTAATTATTTATTTAGTTTTTTATAAAAAGTTTCTCGTGCGCACGAGAAACTTTTTATAAAATAAAAAAAAAAAAAAAAAAAAATATATATATATATTTTTTTTTCCCCCATGTCCCAGTTTAGGGGCTCCGTAAATACGAAAATTATGTTTAATATCAAAATATTTTCTGTTAAAATAAGGTCAATAAAGATTTTTTTGTGGTCCCCTTTTATTTTAGAAAGTTTCTAAAAGAATCAAGACATTTTGGTACCGGTACCAAAATATTGGTATTGGGCGTAACGGTATTGTAGATACCGCGGTATTTCGGTTTTGAAGTCTTCAGAATAATACCATGGCGCCTGACAGTATCAAACAAAAACTTGGTGTGCACTGTTTTCCGGCGCATTAGCATTGGCCAGGTCTGAAAAAAACTACATCTCTCAGAATACTCTGCACAGGGCGGGGTGCCAAGGTGGGGGTGTGGAACACCGTAAACAGGAAGTGAAATGTGTTTGTTGTCGATGAGAGGAATTGTTTTTTTTTGGACATTTCCTGAAACTTGTTATCAACATCTTTCCATGTCAATTTGAGTTACTGGTATGTTGCTAACAAACAAACCCTGGCCAAAACATAACCTCTTTGGTGAAGGTAAGAAAGTCTCCTATCTATCTGTATGCACTCGTGGCAGAAGGCAACATACGCCCTGGACAAGTCGCCGTCTCATAAACTGTCATCCATAAAAATATTTGAAGCCAGCGAAGCCAAACCTCAGTTTGTGAGGTATTTACATAATTAAAAGTTAAATTGTTTGTTAACTTTTTTGAGAAACTGCATTTTCCAGACTGATACAAAACATGTCCACTGCGGAGGACACTACTACTCGGACACTACTACTCAGAAAGTAGAAGTTGAAAGACACTAAAGTGAACATTATTGTTTTACATTGGATGTTCACATTGTTACTTTAAAGAGACGCAACTGTAAGGGGTTTTTTAAAATTATATTTGCTTTAAACAGTGAATCTCCCTGCACAATGTTTTGCACTTAAAAATACGTATGCATAGTAATAAATATGATTATAACATTTTAACATTATGTTTGTCTTCAATTACAGTAAGTGTCCCATCCATCCATTTTCTACCCCTTGTCCCTTTCGTTGTCGAGGAGGGGTGCTGGAGCCTATCTCAGCTTCATTCGGGCAGAAGGCGGTACCTTTTTCACCAGCATAGCCACAACTCTAGTTAACAAGCTGTCCCACCACTCTGGTCGCTTTGGTGTAGAACACATTAAAGCCTACTACAGAAAGCTAGGAGTATTCAACAACGATTTTAAATTAGAAATGGTCTCAGCTGACGAGGTGCTCAAAAAATTGAGTGCGCTCCACCCAAACAAGGCCACCGGCCTTGACAATATCCCCTCCAGATTCCTCAGGGACTCTGCCACCACCATTACCCCAATCATCACACACATAATAAACCTCTCAATTAAACAAGGCCAAGTACCAAAAGATTTCAAGATAGCAAGAGTATCTCCCCTTTTTAAAAAAGGAAGCCAATTAGAACCTGGTAACTACCGACCTGTTTCTATTCTCAGTTCCATTTCGAAAGTAATGGAAACAATAGTTTATGAACAGGTCGATACATACCTTGCCACTAAAAAACTCCACCCCCTCCACATCCCACCCCATAATTCAATGTATATACTCTGGTTATTAACTTGTGTGATGACTGTATTATGCTGATAGTATATATTTATACCATGAATTGATTAACTTTGACCCCGATTTAAATAAGTTGAAAAACTTATTCGGGTGTTACCATTTAGTGGTCAATTGTACGGAATATGTACTGTACTGTGTAATCTACTAATACAAGTCTCAATCAATCAATAAATACACCCTGGACAAGTCGCCACTTCATCGCAGTAAGTGTGTTTATCCTAAACATTTTCGCCACTTAATTTGTCACACTATAACATTTTTAGCCTTTTTTGTTTACATATACTACAATAAAATGGTACCGTGAGATTTGATACAGTTACACCCCTACTATCGGGACAGCCCTACACTGTATTTATAAATGATAAATTTAGTGGATAAATGAACATCGCTTTTACATTTATTAGACAATGTTGGCAAAGACGGGGATGAGTGCAGAGGTAGGCCTGAATTTAGTTGAATTAGAACTTTAAAATATAATTGACATCATCAAGATTGCGCAGCTGTGTAAGATGTGTATTGGCAGTTTGTAATTTAAAAGTTAGAGCTTAATGTTTATTGTAGCCCAGATGTCCAAAGGTTGTGTGCAAACAACTACTATGGTATAATTAAAGTCCTGAGTAAATATTACTGTTTAGATGCAGTAAAAAACTGACATTTATTGGATTTGGCTGCTGAAGTTTAAATACGGTCTCTATTTCTGGCTCAGCAATTCGAGGATGAGAGCCATGGAGTGAAGGTGAAGCTAAACATTACGTCTGTCCTTCTGAAAACAATCATCTCTGTTTTATTTCCGCTTAATTAGAGACAATGTTGCCGCATCCAGTCCTTCATTTGTTTTATTCCTTGACAAAGTCATTCAGTGGATTCATAAACACCTGCATTTGTGTGCTGTCTGCATAATTATGGCAGGCTATATTATTCATAGCTCCAATACATTGCAAAGAAAGGACTACAGTAAATGTCAATTGCACAGGAAAGTGCACATGAAAGGTTAAACTAAAACCTTTGGTTTTTACCATTTAATTACTTTATTGTCAGTTTTATGCAAAAGTAATTTCGTTTCAGTTAGGCTACTTCAACAAATGTTGTGATACAATCAGTCCGTGCATTTTCATTTGTCAGGGGCACTCCTTCCTATACGCAGAACACGCACTGTGCATGGGGCCCTGCGATCTGTGGAGGGCCACATTTTGGATGAATAATGATGGACCTTTTTTTCGATGTTAATTAATGAATGACAGGGCTTCAAATGAAATGTTACCACAAACATATTTCTAGCCCGTTCCTGCTTCATCTCATACTTGGACTTTTCTCTGATCAAGGAAATTGTTGATTTTATAGCTCTTCCCTTCACTTATGTATGTAATATTTCTTTTATAAAAGGTGTTTTCCCAAAGAAAATGAAAACGGCAAAAGTTATTACCATCTTCAAAAGTGGAGATAAGCATCAGTTCACCAACTATAGGCCTATTTCTATACTCTCACAATTTTCAAAAATCCTTGAAAAATTATTTGTGTCAAGATTAGACAGTTTTATTGATAAGCATCACTTGCTAAGTGAACACCAATACGGTTTTCGACCAAACAGGTCCTCTTCCATGGCAGTGATGGAACTAGTTGAGGAGGTAACCACTGCAATTGATAAGAGGGAGTTTGTTGTTGGCGTTTTTATTGACCTGAGCAAGGCCTTTGACACCATCGATCATATATTGCTTTTAAACAAAATGCAGAGGTATGGTTTTAGAGGTCTTGCTCATGATTGGTTGAAGAGTTATCTTGGTGGCAGAGAACAGTACATGCATATGAATAATGTAGATTCAGATAAAAAGATTATAACACACGGAGTACCCCAAGGTTCTGTACTGGGACCAAAATTGTTTTTATTGTACATTAATGATATCTGTAAAATCTTTAAAAAACTCAACTGTATTCTCTTTGCTGATGATACAAGTCTGTATTGTTCTGGGCAAGACCTTGGCCAACTCTAGAGAATGAACTCCACATACTAAAGCAATGGTTTGATGCCAATAAACTATCAATCAACATAAATAAAACAAAATATATAATTTTTGGAAATAGGAAAAATAACAAACAGTGTCATATAAGAATTGATGATATGGAGATAGAAAGGGTGTATTCAACAAAATTTTTGGGAATCCATATAGATGATAAATTAAATTGGAAACTGCACATAAATATACTTAAGACAAAGATGGCAAAAAACATTGCTATGTTACATAAAATCAAAAACTCCGTAAATCAAAAGGCTCTTATCATGTTATATAATTCTTTTGTACTCCCTTATCTTAATTATTGTGTCGAAATCTGGGGTAACAATTACAAAACAAACATTAAATCTATATTCTTACTTCAAAAGAAAGCGATTAGAATTGTAAATTTTGCAGATTATCATGACCATACCAATGCTCTGTTTATTAAATTAAAAACATTAAAACTGCACGATCTTGTTGACCTCAACACTGCTATTGTGACGTACAAAGCTCATAACCACATGCTGCCTGGATGTCTACAGGAGAGGTTTAAACCCAGAGAGAATCCCTATGACCTCAGAGGTTCAGCTGTCTTCAAGAAAGCTAAAATAAGAACAAGCTTAAAAAGTAGATGTGTTTCTGTCAGGGGGGTTCAACTTTGGAACAGCTTGGATAATTCCTTAAAATGTTCCAGTTCTATTCACACATTTAAAAAACACTTTAAGACTAATGTCTTCAAAAAATATATCACTCTTGAATCAACACAGTAGTTAATACTATGATCAATGTTAATTCAAATACTAAATGTGGGTTATAAATAATAATGGAAGTACAATTGTTTGTATATAGTATATAAATTGGTACAAAGGTTTAACATGTCTACAAGGATATTTCACATGCCTTTACTGTATATATAATTGAACTGTGTTTATGTTATGTATAATGTGTATTTATAATATGTTGTACAAAGGACATTTAATAATTTTCGGAAGTTTATTTTGTACTTGACATTGTTAATAGGGTTAGGCGCAATAAGTGTTCAACTTCAGCCTAAACCATTTCGGTCTGCAACATTTTCATTTTCAATTTATGAATGTACAACTGTTTGTTTATTTTGTTGACGATTGACCGAAGAATAATAAACTTGAAAAAAAAAAACTTGAATCTCTGATAGAAATTCCCTCTACGATTGTCATTGTGCCACGTAGCGCACAGTGTTAGTGCTGAGCAGACAAACAGTTATACTGGGATATACACA
Organism: Entelurus aequoreus; assembly: GCF_033978785.1. NCBI lineage: Eukaryota > Metazoa > Chordata > Actinopteri > Syngnathiformes > Syngnathidae > Entelurus > Entelurus aequoreus. Next base: position 40,532,570 of record NC_084733.1, on the reverse strand, counting down.
CAATCAAATTGTGCGAAAATCTCAGATCAAAGAGACTTTAGATTTCTTCTTTACCGTTTTTGTTTCTGCTGAGTTTTTATTCCATCTTACTAAAGCAGTTTGAGTAACAATATACATTTTATGTTATTAATGGTAAATGGGTTATACTTGTATAGTGTTTTCTACTTTCTAGGCACTCAAAGCTTTTTGATACTATTTCCACATTCACCCATTTACCATTGCTAGCACGGCCGCTCTACCAACCGAGCCACGGCATCCCCCACTCATCTGTAATGTAAATACGGATGTGACGCTTCTCCTCACTCCAAGCAGCAATGCGCGCTCAGCGTTTGCCCCAATGATGACGTCTCACGGCGATTGAAAGTAAAATTCTCTTGTCTTGTCCAGAGGACAACTTGCAATGGCTTTGGACCTGAGGTTTCCATAAGGTCCCCTTTTCTTGAGCCCGTGGCTCAACAGTAACTGGACGTCATTAAACATTTCCCCAAGCAACGAAATGGGCAGAGGGTCAAAAATGTTAATCGCACGTCAAAGAAATGAAAGCCGTTAAAGGAAGTTATAGTTATTGCGTTATCGCGTTAACTTTGACAGCCCTAATATATATACATACTGAGTGCAGCTGGGATAGGCTCCAGCACCTTTTGTTTCCCTATCCCCTCCTGCTCCAGTCCGGCTGCATCAAATACTAAATATATCAAAAACATTCAATTAAGTCACATACAAGTAAAATAAAAGTAAAACTGTACAGCAGATTTGGGCATCTACTTCAACAATATGATTTGGCTGAGCGGCTGAACAGGACAGATTAAAAAAAAACAACATATATATACATTAGGGTTGTCCCAATACCAATATTTTGGTACCGGTACCAAAATGTATTTCGATACTTTTCGATACTTTTCTAAATAAAAGGGGACCACAAAAAATTGCATTATTGGCTTTAATTTTAACAACAAATCTTATGGTACATTAAACATTTGTTTCTTATTGCAATCGAAGAACAATTTTGGCCTTAAATAAAAATACTTGCAGAGTCCCTCAGGGCTTCATTCTTAGTCCCTTGTCATGTATTTTCTTTTCATGATGACAATATCAGAAATCCATCTATTTTCTTCCATGGGGGCAGCAGTCTCAGTAGGAAAGCCCAAACCTTTTTTGGTTCCACTGGAAGAACACTGAGGCATTCCCATGTCCTTCAACGTGTCCTGGGTATACCCTTGCCATTCCTGTAACACTTCATCAGGGATGCATCCAGGAGGCATCCGAACTACATGCCCAAACCACTTAAACTGGCTCCCCCCTAAAAGCGAAGGAGCAGTAGCTCTACCCTGAAATCCTCCTTGATGACCAAGCTCCTCACCTTGTATGTCTTTGAATCCAGCCTCCCTGTGGAGAAAACTCATTTGGGTCACTACCCAAAGGTTGTGACCACAGGTGAGGATAGGAACATAGATTGACCAGTAAATCGAGAGATTTGCCTTCTGGCTCAGCTCTCTCTTTGACACGACTGTCTGGTACAGCGACTGTATTATTGCTTGTTGTTGATCTCAGGCTACGGCCTTCCCTCATACCTGAACAAGACTCAGGGATACCTGAACTTTTCCACCTGGGGCAAGAACTCACTCTAACCGAAATGGTGCAATCCACCCCTCTTCGGCCGAAAACAATGTCCTCCGATTTGGAAGTTTTGAGTCTATTGCCAGAATTGTCACACTGAGCTGTGAACTGCCCCTACAAACACTAGAGGTCACAGCTTAATGAGGCCATCACAACCACATCATCGGCAAATAACAGAGATGAGATACTAAGGCCCCCAAATTGCCAAAACGCCAATGTTGCCCCTAGAGATTCGGTCCATGAAAAACAGAATCAGTGACAAAGAACAGCCCTGTCGTTTACTTACTTACTGCTGGCAATGTGAGCCAGGCTCCTTCTCCAGATATACAAGGACCAGATAGCACATAGAATCCTGCCACAAATCCCGTACTCCCAGAACACCCACCACAGGGCACCGAAAGAGACACAGTTGAATGCCTTTCCCATGTCCACAAAGCACAAAGGGCAAACTTCGTGCACCCTCTAGTACCCTTGCAGAGGTTTAGAGCTGATCCAGTGTGGGATCCCCCTGTCGTTGGAACACACCCTTTGGTCACCCATCTTAAAAAGTGCGATCACCACAAGTCTGCCAAACCACAGGTACTGGGACTAGAAATGTCCGACAAGACAGTCCCACAACATTCATGGCCTTAAGGAATATCAAAAATGGCATTTTCTGGGCATTGACTCAATCGCAATCAGACTGTTTAGATTATCTTAGAAAACATTTTGCATCACATCCGAGCAGGCTTTATCATCGATTCAATACCCTAAGAATACAATGGCCTAGATAAATATTATGATTTAGTCTTTATTCCGTTAAATTTGAAGGATAAACACAAAAACTTACACAACAATGCTGAAGAACAGTTTTGTGATGATTGTCGCATTTCTAAAATTGCATCACTTTTGTTGCACTTCGTCTGCAATCCAAAAAATGTTGCTTTTTAAAAAATGTATTAAAAACTTAACCTGAGACACTGTGATAGAGTAGGTTACTCTGGATGCGGAATGCTGGTCTGATATCTTCTTAGGACAGGGACTCCGGTCAGAGAGTAGGGCACATAGAGGCTTTCAGGCACTCTTTAATGATGAAGTTGAACAATTGTAGTATAGGTGTGTGTGGAGTCAATCAATCAATCAATCAATCAATCAATGTTTATTTATATAGCCCTAAATCACAAGTGTCTCAAAGGGCTGTACAAGCCACAACGACATCCTCGGTACAGAGCCCACATACGGGCAAGGAAAACTCACCCCAGTGGGATGTCTATGTGAATGACTATGAGAAACCTTGGAGAGGACCGCATATGTGGGTAACCCCCCCCCCCCCTCTAGGGGAGACCGAAAGCAATGGATGTCGAGTGGGTCTGACATAATATTGTGAAAGTCCAACACATCAGCGAAAGTCCAGTCCATAGTGGGGCCAGCAGGAACCATCCCGAGTGGAGACGGGTCAGCAGCGTAGAGATGTCCCCATCTGATGGACAGGCTAGCGGTCCACCCCGGGTTGGGAGCAGAGTAGAAAAGAAAAGAAAAGAAACGGCGGATCAACTGGTCTAAAAAGGGAGTCTATTTAAAGGCTAGAGTATACAAATGAGTTTTAAGATGAGACTTAAATGCTTCTACTGAGGTAGCATCTCTAACTTTTACCGGGAGGGCATTCCATAATATTGGAGCCCGAATAGAAAACGCTCTATAGCCCGCAGACTTTTTTTGGGCTCTGGGAATCACTAATAAGCCGGAGTTCTTTGAACGCAGATTTCTTGCCGGGACATATGGTACAATACAATCGTCAAGATAGGCAGGAGCTTGACCGTGTAGTATTTTATACGTAAGTAGTAAAACCTTAAAGTCGCATCTTAGGTGCACAGGAAGCCAGTGCAGGTGAGCCAGTATAGGCGTAATATGATCAAACTTTCTTGTTTTTGTCAAAAGTCTAGCAGCCGCATTTTGTACCATCTGTAATCTTTTAATGCTAGACATAGGGAGGCCCGAAAACAAAACGTTACAGTAATCGAGATGAGATGTAACGAACTTATGGATAATGATCTCAGCATCACTTGTGGACAAAATGGAACGAATTTTAGCGATATTACGGAGATGAAAGAAGGCCGTTTTAGTAACACTCTTAATGTGTGACTCAAACGAGAGAGTTGGGTTGAAGATAATACCCAGATTATTTACCGAGTCGCCTTGTGTAATTGTTTGGTTGTCAAATGTTAAGGTGGTATTATTAAATAGATGTCGGTGTTGAGCAGGACCGATAATCAGCAATTCCGTTTTCTTAGCGTTGAGTTGCAAAAAGTTAGCGGACATCCATTGTTTAATTTAATTAAGACACGCCTCCAGCTGACTACAATCCGGCGTGTTGGTCAGTTTTAGGGGCATGTAGAGTTGGGTGTCATCAGCATAACAGTGAAAGCTAACACCGTATTTGCGTATGATGTCACCTAGCGGCAGCATGTAAATACTAAAGAGTGCAGGGCCAAGAACCGAACCCTGGGGAACTCCGCACGTTACCTTAACATAGTCCGAGGTCACATTGTTATGGGAGACACACTGCATCCTGTCAGTAAGATAAGAGTTAAACCAAGACAAGGCTAAGTCTGTCATCCCAATACGCGTTTTGATACGCTCTAATAAAATATTATGATCAACAGTATCGAAAGCGGCGCTAAGATCAAGAAGCAGCAACATAGATGAAGCATCAGAATCCATCGTTAGCAATAGATCATTAGTCATTTTTGCGAGGGCTGTCTCCGTAGAGTGATTTGCCCTGAAACCGGATTGAAAAGGTTCACAGAGATTGTTAGACGTTAAGTGTTCATTTAGCTGCTGTGCTACAATTTTTTCGAGGATTTTCGGGATAAACGGAAGGTGGGACACTGGCCAGTAGTTTACCAGGAGATCAGGATCGAGGTTAGGTCTTTTGAGTAGAGGATGAATAACCGCTTTTTTGAATGCTAGGGGAACAGTGCCAGAGGAAAGTGATAAGTTTATAATATTTAACACTGATGGACCTAATAATACAAAAAGCTCCTTGATAAGTTTCCCAGGAATTGGGTCAAGTAGACATGTTGTTTGTTTTGTCCCATTTACACATTTTGACAATTCCTCCAATGTTATTTCATCAAAGAGAGAGAAACTATTTTGGAGGGCGGTATCCGTCGTATATACAGTCGTATTTGTGTTAATAGAACCCAGTTGTAGCTGAGATGCATTGTCTTTAATCTCTTTTCTAATGACTTCAATTTTCTTATTAAAGAAATTCATAAAGTCATCTGCTGAGTGGGTGGAGCTACTGGGAGGAGTCCCTTGTTGGGTTAGCGATGCTACTGTACTAAACAGAAATTTAGGATCATTTTTGTTGAGGTGGATGAGATTTGAGTAATATTTAGCTTTAGCTGAGGTAAGCATGCGTTTATTAAAGATTAAAGTACCAATGATTGTCACACACACACTAGATGTGGTGAAATTTGTCCTCTGCATTTGACCCATCCCCTTGGGGAGCAGTGGGCAGCAGCGGCGCCGCGCCCGGGAATCATTTTGGTGATTTAACCCCCAACTCCAACCCTTGATGCTGAGTGCCAAGCAGGGAGGAAACGGGTCCCATTTTTATAGTCTTTGGTATGACTCGGCTGGGATTTGAACTCCAACCTACCGATCTCAGGGCGGACACTCTAACCACTAGGCCACTGATAAGTTATTAAACTATCACACCATGCTTGATGGAAAACCTCAAGTTTAGTCGCACGCCATTTGTGTTCCAGCTTTCTACATGATAATTTCTGGGCTTTAGTTTCTTCTGTAAACCATGGGGTACGCCTTTTAGGGGCCCTTTTTAGCTTTAGCGGTGCTACACTATCAATGGTGTCGCGCAGGGCGTCATTAAAGTTAGTGAGGTTATCAATAGAGCCCACATAATTTGGGAAAGGTGCCATTACCGAAGGCAGTAGGTCAGTAAGAGTCGTCGTTGTGGCAGCATTAATGTTGCGACTGCTATAGTAGTTATTATTATTATTATTATTAGTTTGTTGACAATGAGTCAGAACTTCGAATTTTATAAGGTAATGATCGGACATTACTTTAGTGACGGGAGTATCGTAACTTTAGAGGTGGTGACACCCCTGACAAGCACTAGATCTATCGTATTACCGTTGCGATGCGTGGGTTCATTTATTATTTGTGTAAGACCACAGCTATCAATTATAGTCTGGAGCGCCACGCATGGAGGGTCCGATGGGGTATTCATATGGATATTAAAGTCCCCCATTATGATTATATTGTCGGCGTGCGTCACTAGATCAGCAACAAACTCTGAGAATTCACTAATGAAGTCCGAATAGGGCCCAGGGGGGCGGTAGATAACAGCCAGGTGGAGAGGCAGCGGTGTGACAAACCTCAAAGTGAGCACCTCAAACGAGTTATATTTATTATTTAGGTTAGGTGTAAGATTATAGTTTTCATTGTATATTAGTGCGACACCCCCTCCCCTTTTAAGAGGTCGGGCAACATGTGTATTGGTATAGTTAGGAGGAGATGCCTCATTTAGCGCAAAAAAATCGTCTGGTTTGAGCCAGGTCTCGGCGAGACCAACGACGTCAAGTTTGTTGTCTCTAATGACTTCATTAACTAATAACGTTTTGGAAGATAATGATCTTATGTTTAAAAAGCCCATATTATAGGTAGTGGGCTGTTTTGAGGATTGTTTGTTGAAATTATCCGAAGTAGCAATATTAATAATGTTGCGTTTATTATGCGTAGTGCACTTTAAATAGTTTCGACCATATCTAGGAATTGATACGACGGGGATATTCAGATTGTTTGCTTGATGTTGCGATAAACTGAACGCATCATAGTTAGCTACCTCAGTACAATGTATGTTTGCCTCTGACACGGTCACAAAAGAAAAAACATTATGTGAGTTGTGTTTTATTCTAAGAGAATTGCTATGTGTGCAGGGATTATCCAGCCTGACGCCGGCTAGTTCTAGTTTAAATGGCTTCTTACCCGGAGACTCCACGCTTCTTTGGTTAGCTTTTCTCTTTGTTGTTAGCCCCGCTCGGCATCCCCGCTTCTGCTTCCGCTCGCACCGCTTACGTCGTCTCCATTGGCGGTCACCGCTAGCACTTGACTCCGCTGCTACAAAGGCCGCCCGATGTAGCCCGCGAAGTATTCCCATGCTAGCGAGGAGGTCCACCGTACATGCATCTTTCAGTCTATAACGACCCGATCCATCCACATCCAGAATTGTCTGTCGGTCGTATGTGATCACAGAGTGTTCACGCTTTGAGCCAGCCATGAAATTGACAGAAATGACGGGTGTTTTTTGCCAAATCGCTCTACACTCCCAAGAGCGTTAGCATAGCCGCAGCATCGCCATGCGCCGCCATCTTGCCATTTGGAGTGTGTGTGTGTGTGTATTTTAGTCAGGAACGCACACAATGCTGTTTACACAATCACCCAAGAGCCTGTATTACGCAGAAACGCTACAGGAAATGACGTCTCAGACTAGATCGCCAAATTAAGAGCACAGGAAATCTAATATTTCAAAACTGCGTCAGAATAAGATAAGACTAAAACACTTTCTGACAGATACAATAAGCTTTGTGACAAAAAGTACATTTATGTTAGGTAAACGTATGTTTGAGGCACTTTTATTTTAAAATTTGAGCTGGAGTTTGATACCTATTTAGGTTTGCATTTGCTGCACAGCTTTAAAGGCCTACTGAAAGCCACTACTACCGACCACGCAGTCTGATAGTTTATATATCAATGATGAAATCTTAACATTGCAACACATGCCAATACGGCCGGGTTAACTTATGAAGTGACATTTTAAATTCCCGGGAAATATCCGGCTGAAACATCGCGGTATGATGACGTATGCGCGTGACGAAGTCCGAGTAACGGAAGTTATGGTACCCCGTAGAATCCTATACAAAAAGCTCTGTTTTCATTTCATAATTCCACAGTATTCTGGACATCTTTTGCAATTTTTTTAATGAACAATGAAGGCTGCAAAGAAGACAGTTGTAGGTGGGATCAGTGTATTAGCAGCGGACTACAGCAACACAACCAGGAGGACTTTGTTGGAGCGCTAGCCGCGCTAGCCGCGCTAGCCGCGCTAGCCGCCGACTTCACCTTGACTTCACCTTGACTTCCTACGTCTCCGGGCCGCCAAACGCATCGGGTGAAGTCCTTCGTCCTTCTGCCGATCGCTGGAACGCAGGTGAGCACGGGTGTTGATGAGCAAATGAGGGCTGGCTGGCGTAGGTGGAGAGCTAATGTTTTTAGCATAGCTCTGTGCAGTCTGGTTGCTAAGTTAGCTTCAATGGCGTCGTTAGCACAGCATTGTTAACCTTCGCCAGCCTGGAAAGCATTAACCGTGTATTTACATGTCCACGGTTTAATAGTATTGTTGATTTTCTATCTATACTTCCCGCCAGGGGTTTATTTCTTTTGTTTCTATATGCAGTTAAAGCAAGATGCTATCACGTTAGCGCGTAGCTAAAGCATTTCGCCGATGTATTGTCGTGGAGATAAAAGGCACTGAATGTCCATTTCGCGTTCTCGACTCTCATTTTCAAGAGGATATAGTATCCGAGGTGGTTTAAAATACAAATCTGTGATCTACAATAGAAAAAGGAGAGTGTGGAATCCAATGAGCCAGCTTGTACCTAAGTTACGGTCAGAGCGAAAAAAGATACGTCCATCGCTGCCTCTCAAGTCCTTCACTGTAACATTCCTCATCTACGAATCTTTCATCCTCGCTCAAATTAATGGGGTAATCATCACTTTCTTGGTCCGAATCTCTCTCGCTCCATTGTAAACAACGGGGAATTGTGAGGAATCCTAGCTCCTGTGACGTCACGCTACTTCCGGTACAGGCAAGGCTTTTTTTTTATCAGCGAGCAAAAGTTGCGAACTTTATCGTCGATTTTCTCTACTAAATCCTTTCAGCAAAAATATGGCAATATCGCGAAATGATCAAGTATGACACATAGAATGGATCTGCTATTCCCGTTTAAATAAAAAAAAATCATTTCAGTAGGCCTTTAAGACCATGCTGGTGTGTCTCTTTTCCTTTGAATATGTTTGTCTTTCCTTGTTTGTGGTTTCTTTGTTGCATTCTGGCAACTTACTGTTGTGTCCTGCTATGACGTCACACTATGTATGGAGGAGCTCTTGCAGCTACATTGTTTGTTGTGTTGATCTTCCATCTACTACACATTTGCAGGAGACTGTAGTGTACCAAACTGAACTGTGCTACTTGGTAGGAAAATGGTAGGAAAAAGTAAAGTGATATCTACCTAGCAACACCACCTGCTGTTTTTGGAGATGCTATTATCTGTTTAACCAAAACACAGCTTAGATGGGAGGGCACTATTAATATACAGTACATAATAAAGATATGCTACAGCAGCAAACCAGAAACCCATACATCAGTGATGGTCAGATGAAGCCTCATGAGGCATTGAACCACTGGAGCCAATTAGTTTTCGAATTTTTTGAAGCTTCAATGCATGTTCGGCACACGACTCCACCTGCTGGGCAAATGTATAATTACAAACAGCTGCATCTTAACTACATAACGTGTGATGCATTGAAATGTTGCATCCATTATGGCTATTAGACATGACAATGAATCACAATAAATGTTTGAAAATTGTTTTGCTTAACAAAGTATATTAAAATATGTTGTATGTGTTATACATGTATATATATTGTGTGTTTGTATTTTGCCAACATGGTAGAATAATATAGGGCAGATTGTATAATGTTTTTCTGTCACCTTGAGGAAATGGAATAAAGAGGAAGATGACAATATAATGTAAGTTGGACAATGATGTACAGAACAGAAGAGATTTAGTTCATTATTTTTATTTTTTGACAAAACCTCTCCGTCATCCAGCTATTGATTTCTGGTAGCTGGTTAAAAAGAATAAATACATAATGTGTTACTTTAATCAATGTAATGTTAACCGTGATAAACACATTTGAGAACTGACGTTGCCGAGAATCGAACCCAAGTGCTGTGGAATAAAAGGTGGATGCGCGAACCATTGTGCTACCAAAGTTCTGATGACATTAAGTTTGTCGTTTGGATTCAGTTTCTTGTCCTTCTTTAATTTTAGTGGCATTTTAAATTTTTTTTTATTATCTATCTCTATCCGAACTGTCCACAAGTCTCAAAAGCCCACATTTTCAATGGAAACAGGCACGTGGTACAACTTGGCAACGAGGCTTCACACGTCATCATTTCCGGCTCCTCTCCTAAATGAAGCAAGCCTTGATACGCTCTTTGTGAAAACACCCCTCCATTACTCGACACATGCCTCGAAGCCTCTGCACATTTAGTCCCATCACTGCCATATGTAAACACTGTGTTTCTAACTAAATGCACACTGCCGATTATAAATATGAACTACATGCTATTTAATCAGAGTACATCATATTGTTGGGTTTGCAACCTTTCCTCACGTTTGCAACACAATAGAACTTCTTTATCAGCTCTATCGGATGCAGTCTTTTTGATCGGTCTCAAGCTTGGAGCGTGACAAATAAGGTTGTAATCTTGTAAAAACCAGCTGCCTCACAAAGTTAATCAGTAGAACATTCAGGCAGTAATACACTCATATTTATCAAAACATTGTGATATACTTTTCAGAGTGAGTTAAATAATGTATTGTAGGTCACATGGAGTTGAATTTTAGATTTAGAGTTTTTTTTTTATCCTGGTGTTGAGTGGAAGTGGTGTTAGCGGGGACAGTCATCTATATTTCTGTTTCACTTTGATAGGAGTGGCACTGAGGCTTTGACAACAGGAGAAAGGGAAATATGTGCATACATGGGGAGTAGAAATTAAAATACCCCAAACTTTGATCTTAGGAACGAGTAAAAGGACATCATCCCCACTGGTCTTTCATCTTAGCTTGACAGTTTTTGATTGGCACACACAATGGACATTTTAGAAGCTGCAATTGGGTTGGTCTTGCCCTGATGATTGAGTTGGTATTCATAATACCATTACAGATCCGCAGATTCAAAGCTCATTTGTATATTGTGTGCAAAGACACGCTTCTGTCTAAAAATGAGCCAAATCTGAAATGGCTGCAGCTCACTGACTCAAAGCGTCTTAGAAAAGATGAAGCTAGTAACTGACTGATGATTACATTAAATACATTTTAGCTGCCCAGAGGCCTCTCTTTTGCATCAATCATGACTTTCTAAACTAAGGTAAGTTCTAAAGGCAGATTATGCAGATATTTGGCTGTATTGCATGTGACCCCGTTGCCTCCTATGAACCATCCAACACTATTCTTTACTTAAAAAACTATGCACACTTTATCTTCTAGGGGTGTCCCGATTCGGTACAGATATTGGCCCGATAACTGCAAAAAATTAAAACAATTAGATGATATCGTCTTCCATCTAAAATCGGCTTTCATGAGCTCTGATTCAAGCACACCTGCAGAGTGTTTAGTTAGATAGACAGTCAACATCTTAAATGTTCTCCAATAAGCACAGGAGGTTGGTCTTTTCTTGATTTTTAGTTAAGTCATTTACAAATAAAAAAATGTGTCATGGTAAAAATGGTGTCATGACCTGTGCCCACATGTCAGACTTTGTATATTGTTTTTCTTCTGTTTAGGGTTTTAATTTTGTTTCAGCACTTCTTTTGTTGCCACTTTTTGCTGTGAGCGCTGATTGAGCACACTTGCCTCTGATTAGTGATCAGGGGCCGGATCCTTGTTTGTATGTTGTTGCATGCTTTGTTAAACCTGCACACTTTTTCCAGTGCTTTGTGTGTACTCCCATGCTGCACAAACACTTGGTTTAAGTATTAAATACCTTTTTTACTTGCACGTCGTCTTCTGTTTCGCATCTTTGGTTTACAACTACTCCTACCATGCAGCCGAAACAGAACACATGACAGGTTATAGGTCACTAGGGGCTAGCAGCTACACAATAGCTAAGCACATAATAGCATGCTTGTTATATTGTATATATTATGTAAAATATAATATAATATAATACATCAGTATATTTTATATACTGTAAATATAATATGTACATATTACATATGTTATATTTTATATTGTTACTACGGTACATTTGCACTTTCCATCCTTTGTAACTGAGCTACTGTGTGGAACAATTTCCCTTGTGGATCATTAAAGTTTGTCTAAGTCTAAGTCTATACAAGCTCGACCTACATAATACATGTCCTCAATTGAACTATATTGCAGTCTAAAACACAAGATTTGTCAAAATAATCAAGTATTAAATAATTGTTGTAACGACCTGGTCGCATCGTGGTGCGAGGTGTTCTCCCAAGGATGCAGACGGCTTCGGACACAGCTTGCAGGTAGAAAAATGATTTATTTCCACAAATCAGACAGAAAAAACAAAAACGACTAGCATGGGAGCTAGCAAGCAAAAAAATAGCATAGCCTGAAAGCTAGCAGGAATCAAAAAGGTCGATACTTGTTGCATGTAAGCAAATTAGGAAGCCAGGCAGAGTGCTGCCCGGGCGAAGACTAAATAGCCCTCTGATTAGCGCTCGGGCAACAGGTGCGCGTCTCGAACGCTAACCAGAGGCAGGTGATCACAATCTGCCGTCATGGCAACAGAAACAAAACAAGGTGCTGAAAACACATGTGACTTGAAAACGTAAAACTATGATCCGGGCAGCGGATCATAACAGTACCCCCCCCTAAAAGGACAGATTCCAGATGTCCCTTGAAAACAAAAAAAACAACTGGAACCCGAAAAAAAAAACAAGCAAAAAGTTCACGAGTCAAGGGCGGGCGGGGGGGTGACTTGGTGGTGGGTCGCCAGGCCACGTGTCCCCGAATCCACCGGGGAAGGGTCAGGTGGCGGCGGCGAATGGAACGCCGCCGCCGCTGGCGAGGCGGGCGAGGCGGGCGACCACGGTAAGGCCACATTCGTGGCCGCCGAGAAGGTGGGCGTGAGTGGCGCCAGAATTTCAGCAGCCTCTGAGTCCTCTGAGAGAGCTGCTTGCGCAGCCGGACCACTCGAGGTCGCTGAGACGTCGCCGTGGAAGCGGTAGGTGTCGACGTCGCCGTGGCAGCCGGAGGAGTCGCCGTCGCTGTCGTGGCAGCCGGAGTCGCCGCTGTCGTGGCAGCCGGAGTCGCCGCTGTCGTGGCAGCCGGAGTCGCTGTCGTGGCAGCAGGAGTCGCTGTCGTGGCAGCCGGAGTCGCTGTCGTGGCAGCAGGAGTCGCTGTCGTGGCAGCCGGAGTCGCTGTCGTGGCAGCCGGAGTCGCTGTCGTGGCAGCCGGAGTGCAGCAGGAGTCGCTGTCGTGGCAGCAGGAGTCGCTGTCGTGGCAGCAGGAGTCGCTGTCGTGGCAGCAGGAGTCGCTGTCGTGGCAGCCGGAGTCGCTGTCGTGGCAGCCGGTGCTGGTGCGAGAACCAGTCGTGGTACAGGTGCTGGTGCGAGAACCAGTCGTGGTGCAGGTGCTGGTGCGAGAACCAGTCGTGGTGCAGGTACTGGTGCGAGAACCAGTCGTGGTGCAGGTACTGGTGCGAGAACCAGTCGTGGTGCAGGTACTGGTGCGAGAACCAGTCGTGGTGCAGGTACTGGTGCGAGAACCAGCCGTGGTGCAGGTACTGGTGCGAGAACCAGCCGTGGTGCAGGTACTGGTGCGGGAACCAGCCGAGGTGCCGGTACTGGTGTGGGAACCAGCCGAGGTGCAGGTACTGGTGTGGGAACCAGCCGAGGTGCAGGTACTGGTGTGGGAACCAGCCGAGGTGCAGGTACTGGTACCTGTGGTGGAGCTGGTGCTAGCCTTAGCCTTGGCGCTAGCTTAAGTGCAGGTGGCCTAGCTGGCGGTTGCGGCTTAGCAGGCCGTCGGACTGGTGGCGGTGGCCGAGCAGGAGGTTGCGGCTTAGCACGCCGTTGTGCCACCCCACTCGCACAGCTCCCAGTACTAGCCCCCCCCTCAAAAAGCGGATCCCAGACGCGCTCCTTGCGGATTGGAACCGTCTTCAAGGGTGGGTGGAGGGAGGTCCGGGGGAGGGCAGAATCCTCTCCTCTAAATTGTCCAAAATGTCTCTTCTTACTCCCCACTTGAGACTGGGTGGGAGCACAGGGGGTAAAAATATGTGCAGTGGGCGGAGCAATAGTCACTGGGGGTGGAGCTAGAAAGTCAGGTGACCGGGACTGACTAGATTTACATTTCACAAAAATGTCCTGATAATGTCTTATCTTAGAATTAAAGTCCTTAGGAGGTGGCTGACAAAAAGGAGCAGAAGAATTGAAAAAAAAATCTTCGTTTCTGACGTCATCCACAGTGGGCGGGATGACGTCATCCGTGTGGGTCTCCAGCTGACTGACAGCCCAATCGGTGAAATGTTTGGCAAAGTGGTCGATAGGGTTGCCAAACATCTGAGGAGGGGAATCTTGGGCTGAATGTTGCTTACTGTGTAGTGGTGGAGGAGTCTGTGGGAGTGGCGCGTCTTTGCAGCGAAGTGAAGACCTCTTGGGCGGCTTCCGTCTTCGCTGACGCGTCCGGTGGTGCGGAGGTGTGGCGATGTCCTCGGGCCAAACGGAGTGGATTGGGACCAACCTTCCGTTAGGACCCCAGATCAGGTCCTGGCGCTCCGAAGGGGAATAGCGGAGAGTCTCCGCCTCCATCGCTCGCAACACCATCCACGCACCTTCGTCCATCTCCTCCGACATGCTCGCTGCGAGAGAACTTCTTCTTGCTGGCTTCCTACTGTAACGACCTGGTCGCATCGTGGTGCGAGGTGTTCTCCCAAGGATGCAGACGGCTTCGGACACAGCTTGCAGGTAGAAAAATGATTTATTTCCACAAATCAGACAGAAAAAACAAAAACGACTAGCATGGGAGCTAGCAAGCAAAAAAATAGCATAGCCTGAAAGCTAGCAGGAATCAAAAAGGTCGATACTTGTTGCATGTAAGCAAATTAGGAAGCCAGGCAGAGTGCTGCCCGGGCGAAGACTAAATAGCCCTCTGATTAGCGCTCGGGCAACAGGTGCGCGTCTCGAACGCTAACCAGAGGCAGGTGATCACAATCTGCCGTCATGGCAACAGAAACAAAACAAGGTGCTGAAAACACATGTGACTTGAAAACGTAAAACTATGATCCGGGCAGCGGATCATAACAATTGTAGTGGCATATAATATTAATTACACATACAAAGTGTCCAAGGAAGAAGTGCATTAGAAAGTATCCAGTAGCAAACATGTCCGCATTATGGACTTATCTTCATGAATTATTGTGACTTTTAGGTGTCAGCAAAATATAATTAACGCTCCACTTCCAATCATTACTTTGTCATAAGGTTTGTGTTTGTCATACCATACCATATATTGGTATACATTCATACCTACTATTGTAATTTCATTTGCTCAAGCCTTTTGTCAGGTTCAAACACTGATGACATCTATTAATCAGACGAGAAGCAAGGAATCATGCAGAGACAGAGTTCAATTTAGCTCATGAGGAGAACGCATGGAGCTGCACACTTAGTCACAGTCTCGCCCTACGCTCTAAGGTTCAGCTCCTGCGTCCCTCTATTTATTCAGGAGTTCCATAGTCAACAACACTAAGGCCGCCTCTAAAAGGAGTGGTCACATATATTATGCAATGCAGGTCCAGGATGCACAATACGTGATGGAATGTGCTGGGGGCCTTGTGATTTCGCCTTGTCCCTGCTTCGTCTGCGTGTTGTCACCTTATCTTCGTTGAGGTCCTTGAAGTCTCTGCTTCGTCTGCGTGCTGTTATCTTATCTTTGTTGAGGTCGTTGAAGTCCTTGGCTGTTAGCGGGCTAAAACAAAGATAACATCTACGGCTGAGGCCACCCCTCAGATAATATTTTTTTTCCTTGCACAGTTTACAAAAGTCTAACTTGAGCACCATAGCTAAATAACTAAAGCAACATAATTTAAGCATACTAAAGTTAGTGTGATAATATATACATAATTATTCACACATTCCACACTACAAAATGAATAAAATATGTGCTATGACTCGTGCTGATATCGATCGGATTAATGTGGGTATCGGCCAATACTCAAGGCTCCAATATGGGCATTGTATGAGAGTTGAAAAAGTTGTATCTCCTTACAATAGGGGTGTAGCATTGCAGTATATTGGTTTTCAATTGATGTATACAGACATTCAGACGGATGATTTTATTAATTGAAAGGATTTGTACAAATTTGTATAAATGATTAGCCTTGCGCTGCTTTTTACTATCTCAGAAAAATGTAATGTAAACATTGTCAGAGGCTGGAAGTAGCTGTAGTGACATGACCCCAGGATGCAGCTTAAGACAGGCAGGCGGTGAGTAAAAAACAAACCAAAAAAAAAACACTCACAAGGGAGTGGGAGATCACGTAACTAAGAGTGGAAAGCAACAACAAAAGGAAGCAAAGCAATATGTATTGACAGACAAGAGCATAACAATGATCTGACGTCGTCTGGAAGACAGCGCCGGATTGAAAAAGGGAACTGATTAGCAACCGGGTATTGGTATGTCCCGGTTGCCAATCAGGCAGCAGGTGTGGACGCCTGTGCTCAGCACAAAGAACTGAAACTTACAAAATAAGGGCACAGGGCAGGAACTAAAATATCACACAGAGAAAAAGCAAACATGAGTCCAAAACAGTCACAGGAGTGATACAGAAATATTTAATATTAGGAGTGGATTAAGGATAGCCGAGATGAGTGATGGATTTTTTAACATGTGCAAACAATTAATTGGTGCTTTTTTAGAAATGAAATAGCATCTCAACTTTTAAATTCAGACCACCTTGAAGCAGACTTATGTGTCTGCTGGATTACACTTTTAGTTTAAATTTAAATTTAATGATTATATTTAATGATTATTATCCAGGCAGCACGGTGGAACAGGGGTTAGTGCATGTGCCTCACAATAAGATGGTCCTGGGTTCAATCCCTGGAATCCGGGTCTTTCTGTGTGGAGTTTGCATGTTCTCCCCGTGACTCGTGGGTTCTCTCTGAGTACTCTGGCTTCCTCCCACCTCCAAAGACGTGCACCTGGGAATAGGTTGATTGACAACACTAAATTGTCCGGAGTGTGTGAATGTTTTCTGTCTGTGTTGGCCCTGCGATGAGGTGGCGACTTGTCCAGGATGTACTTTCGCCCGAATGCAGCTGCCATAGGCTCCAGCCACCCCCGTGACCCCGAGAGGGACAAGCGATAGAAAATGAATGGATGGATGGATTATTATCCAAGCTTGTTTGTTTATTTACGTAACATAATAATATTGCCACAAATCCCTTTCTTACTAATAAATAAGATAACATTTAGAAAAGCAGCAGAGTAACACTCTTCAAATAAGATTCACTTCACTTCCTAATATTCATGTTTACAGTCCTCCCATGCAAGCACCCCTTGACTCCAGTTAGTCGTACCAGCGGGGCATACCTGCCTCCTATTGGTTATTTACGTTGCTATTTGACTCAGCTGGTGCTACAGCTATTGTAGCCAGTTCGTTCACTGATGTTCCTTTCAGTTCCTCTATTTTGTCTGCATGCTGCGGGAGATAGGACTAATTTTTTCATGCATCTTATTTCAGCTACTTTTTCTGTCTGTCACCTGCCTTTCCTGCTAGAATTATCAAGTTCTTGCTTTGTATTCTCCTAAATCCTTGTGACACCATCCTGCTCACCTGTTAGTCTTCAATTTGTTTGAAGTTTTTGTCTTGTTTTTTTTCTTCAAGCCTTTTTCTACAGTGTGTTCTATTTTTATACCCTGTTTTGCACCGTTGTCATCAGTTCTTTGCAGAGTTCCTTTTTTATTCTATGTGGACTATTTTTTTCATAGTTCTGCATATGTTAAAATACTCTATCTGACCTACCAAGGTCCTTTCTTGCATCCTGGGGTAACGGCTACACCCACATAAAAATTAAACATAACAAGAATTTAACAAAAATAAAAAAAGAGTGTCATACTGTGTGCTAAATTATTAGCGTGCCACATTTCACTGTCAGCAATGGTAACGCCGTTGTAAAGTTTGAAAATGTACTTTATTAAACTAGATTAGATTATTGTATTGTCATTGCATACAACATGCAGTGAAACTTGCTTCAGAGATTCCCTTCAATTTCTAGCAGCATTAAGACACTTTAAAGCAGGGGTGTCAAAGTCAAGGCCCGCAGGCCAGATCCAGTCCGCGAATGAATTATCTAAGGGTCCTGGGATGATATTTGATTAGTATTAGAACCGGCCCGCAGGCCACAGCCTGCTGCTGTTTTGCACGCACCAATAGTCCATCAGTGTTGGCACTAGGAATTTCCAAAATAGGGTCCCACGAACCTCATCAAGTCATAAAAATGGGGTCCCACAGTAAATTTTTGGGGTCCCACTTTTTTTGGAACCGTTCTGAAAACAAATGATAAATGTATGCATTATCCTGTTATTTCTCATATTCTATATTGTGTTTTGGAAAAAGGTTGTCATCAACATTACTTAATTTATTTTAAAAAATAATACAAAAGAAAACACATTTTTATCCATATGTAAATTTATTCAGTTATATACATTAATCCACTTTCTTCTTTCCTTCATGGATCTAAACTTTACCGCTGACGGTATTTTTTTCTATATTTTCATTGAAATATTTTCAAAATGTGTTCCTTCTATTTTTGGCCAAAGTAAATAATCTGAAGTTGTCTTTATTTTTTAGTTTTAATGACATGATTTTGATAGTTCGGCCTGCGTGTGCACAGATTTTCCTCCATGCAGCCCCTGAGCTAAAATGAGTTTGACTCCCCTGCTTTAAAGGAATTACTATACATTTGAGCTCATGGGTGTCAGGCTTGCTATTGACAATATGGTCATGTTTGGGTTTTCCTGTGTTTTAATTCCTATCCAGTGCTATTTCTAGTTTGTACTTCCTGTGTTTGGAATCACTTTCTGTCCTGGTGCTCTAGTTTTGTCAGTATTTCTTGTTTTGTCTCTGTGTTTTGAAGGACCTTTACTTTCTGTTCCATGTCTTGTTAGCACACCTGATTCTCATTAATCAGTTCTATTTAGTTCCACCTGAGTCCCTCCTTCAGTGTTGGGTCATAGTACTTTGTAGACTGTTGCTTTTAGTCTGCTGTTTTTGTTTGTTCTCTGCTTCCAGTGACTATTAGATTAGTTTTACTTGCATTCCGCCTGCTATCTCTGCATCCTTGGGGTAACGCTGCAAGCAACATTCACCAGATCATGACAATGGGGTCTGATTAGTGCTGATATTTGCCTTTTTAACTGATCATTACCGCAGCTGTGTTTCAGTGTTTATGGCTAAAAATTGTACTTGCATGAAAAATTCCTTCAAAAGGGATGCACGCTCAGGGAGACACAATTACCCTTCCATATTTCTTGCTACAAACATGCAGGGGTTGCATGAATTCTAGGAAGGTGCATGTCTTGCCAGAACACTGGCTTGAACTTGAGAGCAAGTTGACACGAAGAATGTGTTGTCTATCCACAGTGCAAAGCCGCTTCTAAGATACTAATCGTCACCACCATAAAGGAAAGGAAAATAAACTACGGTTCTTCCAAGTTTCATTATCACTGGAGGACTAAAGGAAAAGGAATGGCTCAGCTTGCTACACACACACACACACACACACACACACACACACACACACACACACACACACACACACACACACACACACACACACACACACACACACACACACACACACACACACACACACACACACACACACACACACACACACACACACACACACACACACACACACACACACACGCACACACCTAGCAGAACGACAAAATAATCTAACAGCTAAACCTTCACAGTAAAATAGGGGTGATCGCTCCAGATGTCGAAACTTAGAATAGTATCCATATGTAAATAATACTGTTTTAATAGATGTCAAACCGGGTTTGAACCTAACAAATACTTAAAGGCCTACTGAAAACCACTACTACCGACCACGCAGTCTGATAGTTTATATATCAATGATGAAATCTTAACATTGCAACACATGCCAACACGGCCGGGTTAACTTATAAATTGCAATTTTAAATTTCCCGCCACACTTCCGGTTGAAAACGTCTAGATATGATGACGTATGCGCGTGACAGAATCAGTTGATGCGGAAGTATTGGTACCCCATTGAATCCAATACAAAAAAGCTCTGTTTTCATTTCAAAATTCCACAGTATTCTGGGCATCAGTGTTGGTGAATCTTTTGCAATTTGTTTAATGAACAATGGAGACTGCAAAGAAGAAAGTTGTAGGTGGGATCGGTGTATTAGCGGCGCACTACAGCAACACAACCAGGAAGACAGAGATGGATAGCAGACGCGTTAGCCGGCGAACTTACCTTAACTTCCTCCGTCTCGCCGACCGCATCTGTGATCGGGTGAAGACCTTCGTCGCACCGTTGATCGCTGGAACGCAGGTGAGCACGGGTGTTGATGAGCAGATGAGGGCTGGCTGGTGTAGGTGGATAGCTAATGTTTTTAGCATAGCTCTGTGATGTCCGGTTGCTAATTTAGCTTCAATGGCGTCGTTAGCAACAGCATTGTTAACCTTCGCCAGGCTGGAAAGCATTAACCGTGTATTTACATGTCCCTGGTTTAATAGTATTGTTGATCTTCTGTCTATCCTTCCGGTCAGGGATTTATTTATTTAGTTTCTATATGCAGTTAAGCACGGTGCTATCACGTTAGCTCCGTAGCTAAAGTGTTTCGTCGATGTATTGTCGTGGAGATAAAAGTCACTGTGGATGTCCATTTCGCGTTCTCGACTCTCATTTTCAAGAGGATGTAGTATCCGAGGTGGTTTAAAATACAAATCCGTGATCCACAATAGAAAAAGGAGAGAGTGTGGAATCCAATGAGCCAGCTTGTACCTAAGTCACGGTCAGAGCGAAAAAAGATATGTCTTGCACTGCATTCTAGTACTTCACTCAAACGTTCCTCATTCACAAATTTTTCATCCTCGCACAAATTAATGGGGTAATCGTCGCTTTCTCGGTCCGAATCGCTCTAGCTGCGTTGAAAACAATAGGAAAATGTGAGGAGCCTTTCAATTGACTACGTCACGCTACTTCCGGTAGGGGCAAGGCTTTTTTTATCAGATACCAAAAGTTGCGTTCTCTACTAAATCCTTTCAGCAAAAATATGGCAATATCGCGAAATGATCAAGTATGACACATAGAATGGATCTGCTATCCCCGTTAAATAAAAAAAAAATCTTTTCAGTAGGCCTTTAAGTGATTAGGGTCGATATTTAATGGTTTTTTTTCTTACAAAATAATTTGTTTGGTCGTTTTTGTTATTGTTTACAAAGTCACGGAGTACGTTTCTGGATACAAGAAGGCCTTGAGGGCAAAACCTAAATGATGCCTATAGGTTGTATTTAGTCACTTGACTGTTTTTGACCTGTTTACTTAGGGTGAACGAAGTGGGGTGGTCAAACAAACCAACATGACTATCATGCAGTAAACAGAGTGTAAACTATCTGAGTATGCAAAGGGTCTAGGTATTACCATTAAAATCAGATACAAGCAAAAAAACTCTAACTATGCAATGGAATTGATCCCTATGTTATCAAAATAAGATTTGTCGAGTAATGTCAAACTTTTTTGTGCGACAGACGTCATTCTACAAAACAAAACATGAAAAATTTGAACATTATGGAGATCTACAATTTCTTTGTGTGTGGTCGGGTCAAAGAATTTGGTATCAAGACTCTCCCGGATAAATCATGCATCATTTTTGCTCAGGTAAGGTTGCATTTTATGATTTAATTTTGTGTCTTACGAGGACACATCCTTGTAAATAAACTGCAAATACCACTTGATAGCCTTGATTCACTGTTTTTCATTTTCCCATTATCTTAACCATCCATAAAGATAATTGGAGACACCACTGAAGACCTGGCTGTTTGTGACAGAAGACAGAGAAGTGATCCCAGCTCACTCTACGGCATGGCCGGTAAGTTTCGGCTATGTTTCTTTGTTGTTTCACACGTCGTTAAGTCCTGAAAACTTCATTTCTGATTGCTGCTTGTTTAAGTTTTGCAGACATTTGCTTTCTTTTATTTTAGTTCTCCGAGTTAATGCTTCACAAAACACTCGTAGCACAAATGGGTTTTAAAAACCCCAAAACAAGACAAAATGCATGCACGCTTTCACCCTTCTTGATTACCTCTCGAGAAACTCTGAAGAAACTTTTATCCTTTTCGCGGTTTGAACGGTTGCAACAGCCAAGCATAAAGCATGTTTCATTGTTAAAGGCCAAATGCCGCCCAGAACACTTTGACAACAAACGCTTGCTGGCCCATCACTTCGAGCCTTGCATAGTTAATGAGCCAGACGTCATGTCCGGTGAATACAACCTATAGTTGTTTTTGCTTTCATTTAGTCTTTGTGCACTAGCCCCTTTATTTTGTTAAAAATGTGTTTTGTATATTTAGCATTTGATACCAAACATTTAATACATCATCTGTTTACAACAATACTAGCAAATTCTAAAGGCCTACTGAAACCCACTACTACCGACCACGCAGTCTGATAGTTTATATAGCAATGATAAAATCTTAACATTGCAACACATGCCAATACGGCCGGGTTAACTTATAAAATACAATTTTAAATTTCCCGGGAAATATCCGGCTGAAAACGTCTCGGTATGATGACGTTTGCGCGTGACGTCACGGGTTGAAGCAGACATTTTGGAATAGCACGGTGGCCAGCTTAAGTCGTCTGTTTTCATCGCAAAATTCCACAGTATTCTGGACATCTGTGTTGGTGAATCTTTTTTAATTTGTTTAATGAACAATGGAGACAGCAAAGAAGAAAGCTGTAGGTGGGATCGGTGTATTAGTGGCTGGCTACAGCAACACAACCAGGAGGACTTTGAGTTGGATAGCAGACGCGCTATCCGACGCTAGCCGCCGACCGCACCGATGATCGGGTGAAGTCCTTCGTCGCGCCGTGGATCGCTGGAACGCAGGTGAGAACGAGTCGTGATGAGCAGATGAGGGCTGGCGTAGGTGGAGAGCTATTGTTTTTAACATAGCTCTGTCGAGGTCCCGTAGCTAAGTTAGCTTCAATGGCGTCGTTAGCAACAGCATTGCTAGGCTACGCCAGGCTGGACAGCATTAACCGTGTGGTTACAGGTCCAGGGTTTGGTTCGGTGTCTCCTGATAGTAGAAGTAATAATAGTATTGTTGATCTTCGGTCTATCCTTCCAGTCAGGGGCATGTTTCTTCTGTTTCTATCCGCAGTTAAGCACAATGCTATCACGTTAGCTCCGGAGCTAAAGTGCTTCACGGATGTATTGTCGTGGAGATAAAAGTCAGTGTGAATGTCCATTTCGCGTTCTCGACTCTCATTTTCAAGAGGATATAGTATCCGAGGTGGTTTAAAATACAAATCCGTGATCCACAATAGAAAAAGGAGAAAGTGTGGAATCCAATGCGCCCTTGTACCTAAGTTACGGTCAGAGCGAAAAAAGATACACCCTGGCGTCCTGCACTGCACTCTAATCCTTCACTCTCACTTTCCTCATCCACAAATCTTTCATCCTCGCTGAAATTAATGGGGCAATCGTTGCTTTCTCGGTCCGAATCGCTCTCGCTGCTGGTGTAAACAATGTGCAGATGTGAGGAGCTCTTCAACCTGTGACGTCATGCTACTTCCGGTACAGGCAAGGCTTTTTTTTATCAGGTACCAAAAGTTGTGAACTTTATCGTTGATGTTCTCTAATAAATCCTTTCAGCAAAAATATGGCAATATCGCAAAATGATCAAGTATGACACATAGAATGGATCTACTATCCCCGTTTAAATATGAAAATCTAATTTCAGTAGACCTTTAAATGTATGAATGAATGAATGAATTTATTTCGGCAGACAGACATATACAGTATAGCAACACTTCATCACTCTTTGTAATTTGACCGACATGCAACGGCACCCACCAAAAAGGGATACGGGAAAAAAGCACGAATGCTTATCCATGTCCCGCCCCTAATTTACAATCAATTTATATGCTGGTTATATATGTTGGTTATATAGTCCAAGTTTCAACAGCAGATTTGATGGATACATGACAATTTCAGAACAAGTATAACATATGATAATGGATGATAATGACAAGTTTATATTTATTTATTTATTTTTATTTTTGTTGGTTTTTTAGTCCACATGATGTCCAATTCATGTTTCTTCTTGTTCCAGCCGTCCATCGTGTAGCCGGCCAACGGTCCCATCAGGACAGGTCGGCTGACCCGGGCCCACACGCCTGCTGGAAAACACTTTGTCAATAGCATTGAGCGACCATGAGATTAGCTCCATCTTGCCTGGGTATCTTTCGTCTTCTGAAGCCTTGTCTGGTGTGTTATGTCCCTTATTCCACAGTGAGTTATTTTGCACCTGTGTTCCACAGTTGAGATAGTCTAAACAACTAGTCATGTTTTTGATAGTTTCCCAACAACACATTTTTTACCGCAAGGTTGAACACTCTTAGGCTAGAAGACAGTTTAATTTCTCCGCTCACATTGTCCCACAGTTTCACCCCCGCTATAGATAACGTTTGAGCCTTGAATGTGGAATTTATCATGTTATGTTTGAATTTCAGGACACCCCTGAGTTCATGTGGACCATCTCTGAGTGAAAACAGACTCTGTATTAAGGTAAACTTTATACAAATTGTCTTTTTTTTTTAAATTACCTGCTATAAAACATTTTCAGTTTTGTAACGTATTAACAAAGGATCGAATCAAGACTTGAAATCGTGATCAGGACATCCCTACTATTAATTTATAAATTATAAGTATGTTAAAAAATAAGGGTATGTTAAGGATGCACTTGTCTTTAATTATAAATAGTGACAACGTGCTATAAACTTAAGGTGCAGCAATCTTTAGCAGCATTGAGATATTGCACACAGGGTAAGCTAAAACATAATTATTTATTGTACAATAGTTTCAGCAGATGTACACTAAATGTATAAGTAGATGTGTGTTAATTGTGAGTATATCAATAGAGAATTTAATATAACCTGTACATCGACTGTATCTATACAGTATATACATATCTACATTTGCAACAACAGTCAGTTCTTTTGTGTGTGTGTGTGTATTTGTGTGTGTGTGTGTGTGTGTGTGTGTGTGTCGTTGGTTCGCGTTCAGTAGTCTGTTCACAAATTTGGGGGAAACGTTGCTTTTTTTAGTCTGCTGGTGGTGTGTGTGGTCCTGAGCCTGCCTGATGGGAGAGTGGAGAGAAAAAGGATTAGCTCACCCGTTACTGGAAAACAGCTACGAGAACCACTACACGATGAGTGCCATTCCTTGTTATAAAAAGACGTTAAACTTGCGCAGGGTCACAGGAAGCTGGAGCTAATCCACGCTGACATTGGGTAAGATGACCATGGACACATCATCAGTCAGATGTGAAGGCCAGAAGGTAGTAAATCAATAATGGCAGCAGCACACTTGACCTCACTCTATTCTCGAGCAGAGACCTTGTCCAGGCCATCTCAGGTCAGAGAAATCATCATCCTAATCTTCTCCTTTCGAGATCGCACTTTAAAGCTCAGCATTTGTCTAACCTGAGCAGGACTGGCCCTAGGATTTTTGTGGCCTTTATCAAGATTTTGTTTGTGGCCCCATTTCGGTCTTTATTACTCGTATAACAAGCTACAGCAGTTATTCTTAAACTGTGGTAATTGTACCATTAGTGGTATGCAGGCTCCATCTAGTGGTACACCAAACAATCACTTGATTAAAGTACAGTGTTTTATTTTCCCATATTCAAATACAGTGTTACTGTTCAAATTGTGTGTAATGTTACAGTGGCCGAAAATATTAAACATGTTAAATAACCTCTGCCTTGTTTTTAATGAATACTTAGGTTTACTACTCAACTGTATTTTAATGTTGGTCATTATGGTGGTCCTTATAGAGCCAAGTTTTTTCTGAGGTGGTACTCGGTGAAAAAAGTATAAGAAGGGCTGCACTAGATGCTATAGTGCTGACTGTAGCCGAGTAAGTATTGTAATACATTGCGCTTCTAAGGGTGACTATGTCTACGGGACTTTAAGTTAAAGTTAAAGTACCAATGATTGTCACACACACACACGAGGTGTGGTGAAATTATTCTCTGCATTTGACCCATCACCCTTGATCACCCCCTGGGAGGTGAGGGGAGCAGTGAGCAGCAGCGGTGGCCGCGCCCGGGAATCATTTTTTGTGATTTAACCCCCAATTCCAACCCTTGATGCTGAGTGCCAAGCAGGGAGGTAATGGGTCCCATTTTTTATAAGTCTTTGGTATGACTCGGCCGGGGTTTGAACTCACAACCTACCGATCTCAGGGCGGACACCCTAACCACTTTCTTAATGTTAAAAAACATATTTTGAAAGTTGTAAACATATTTTTTTATGCTAAAGTTATGAAAATATTCAATTTATAATTCGGCATTAATTGCAAAAGTAAACAAAACACAATAAATAGGCAAAAACTATGAAAACACAAATGTTTTATAAGACATAAAATATTTGGGGAAAAGGTACAGCTACAAATTAAACTTAAATATTATGGTCTTTAAAAATACAGTCTGTAAATTTGTCATGGAGACGACGTTCAAAGCAATGCTAAATGAGCAATTATCTCAATGAGCCTTTGAATGGATGTGGCCGCAATGCTGCTAAAATGAATTATTACGAAGGACATGAGGCGGCAACCTCAAAAGGGACAAGCGGTAGAGATACGGATGGATGGATGGATGTTGACTCACCGCTGTATAAAAGCTATTCAGAAACAAAGTGTAATTGAATCCATGAGTTAATTCAGTCCATCCAAGTAGAACTTGGAAACACCTGCAGAGCACGACGTCCGTGATGATCAGCTACTGAAATCAGCGGTCGACATAATCATGTGACACCCACTTGTGGTTGTAGCCCCAAACAACCACATATTATGCCAGGGTCCGGCCCTACCTGAGGAATTCTAATCTCATTGATTGGCATCACACTCATCGTCCGGACTTCTCCCTACTGTTTTCCTCCCTTCTGTTATCTCGTTGAACATCTTGGGTTGCTTTCTTCTGTATTTCCTCTCCTACCGTTCCACTCTTTGTCTTCAGAGAATGCCCGTGCGATGTGGTCTTACAGTTGTTAAGTTCTTGCCTTTATGAGACAATGAGATTTAGAGCAGGTTTGCAGGTCATGGCAGCTCTTCGCAGGCAGGCGGCCAGTCCAGCCAAATAATGAGCGCCATGAATCAATGCGTGAATGAGACAGCCACTGGATTCAGCACCACGGTCAGCGCTTCTGCCTTTAACTAACCTTGGTGGTGCGAGTCTCCGTGCTAAGAGGGCGATAAAACTATAGTGGGGGCTCTTTGTGTTGAAATGAGTGCCACAGGCGCCTTGCTCTCATGTCAAATGATTGGATTTGGTGGAATAGTTACACTTGCATAGGGAGTAGCTTTTCCCCTTTGTGCACAAGTCAAATTAATTGCTCGTGTTTTGCATCACAGAGCAAACTAGACTTGCTGCTTTTTGGCCTTCCTTGCATTTTCTGACTGTTGCTGCAGCTTTTTTTTTAACTAAGACTATCGTCCTTTGTTTAATGGAGAGACAATGGCTGCTATGTAAAGCAGAGGAAATGACCTACTTGCTGTGGATGAGAAGAAAAAACCTGCAATCAGCCTTTTATTATGTGATATGTGCCAAGTGTGGTCTGAACGTAATCCCAGGTGTGAGGTAGCTTTACTCTTTAATTGTTCTTAATGGATCAGTAGATGAGCAGAAAAGTCGCTGAGGTGTGCACCAAACTCATCAAGAAATTGGGCTCTGAGAAGTCGATTTGTGCACTCTTTATTAATCTCAGCAATTTTCTGTTATCACTGTGTGAATAATGTCATGTTCCAGCTCCACGGGAAATCTCTCAGAAAGAAATACTCCTGTTTTGGATTCAAAGAAGACACTTCAGCATTGGAGTACTCAATATTTACTGATGGGGGTGACTGCGCTGTCACACACAGGACGGAGAAAATTGATTGATTGATTGATTGAAACTTTTATTAGTAGATTGCACAGTGAAGTACATATTCCGTACAATTGACCACTAAATGGTAACACCCGAATAAGTTTTTCAACTTGTTTAAGTCGGGGTCCATGATTGATTCATGATACAGATATATACTATCAAATATATACTAACATCATAGTACAGTCATCACACAAGATAATCATCAGAGTATATACATTGAATTATTTACATTATTTACATTATGTACAATCCGGGGTGTGGGATATTACATTTATATAGCGCTTTTTCTCAAGTGACTCAAAGCGCTTTACATTGTGAAACCCAATATCTAAGATACATTTAAACCAGTGTGGGTGGCACTGGGAGCAGGTGGGTAAAGTGTCTTGCCCAAGGACACAACGGCAGTGACTAGGATGGCGGAAGCGGGGATTGAACCGGCAACCCTCAAGTTGCTGGCACGGCCGCTCTACCAACAGAGCTATACCGCCCCATTGATGTGGCATAGAAAGAGAATGAGTTAGGACCTTTGTTAGATCGGAATCTGGGTTTAACATGGTTAGTGGAGCTCACCCTGGTGTTGTGGTTATGGCGGTCATTTACGTTAAGGAAGTACTTTGACATGTACTTCGGTATCAGGGAGGTGTAGCGGATTTTATAGACTAGGCTCAGTGCAAGTTGTTTTATTCTGTCCTCCACCTCGAGCCAGCCCACTTTGGAGAAGTGGGTAGGAGTGAGGTGGGATCTGGGTTGGAGGTCTAAAAGTAATCTGACTAACTTGTTCTGGGATGTTTGGAGTTTAGATTTGAGGGTTTTGGAGGTGCTAGGGTACCAGGAGGTGCATGCATAATCGGAAAAGGGTTGAACGAGAGTTCCCGCTAGAATCCTCATGGTGCTTTTGTTGACCAGAGAGGAGATTCTATTGAGAAATCTTGTTCGTTGGTTGACCTTTTTGATTACCTTGGTTGCCATTTTATCACAGGAAAGATTAGCCTCTAGAATGGAACCTAGGTAGGTGACCTCATCTTTCCTGGTGATAACAATGTCACCCACTTTTATAGTGAAATCATTGACTTTCTTAAGGTTGATGTGGGACCCAAACAGGATGGATTCTGTTTTACCCAAGTGTATGGATAGCTTGTTGTCAGCGAGCCTGGTGCAAGTTCTACAGAGTTCAGCACTGAGGATTTTCTCCACCTGTGACTTGTCCCTGTCTGATACCAGCAGGGCCGAGTCATCCACAAACAAGAACAATTCACAGTCACATGCTGATGACAAGTCGTTTATGTATATTAGGAACATTAAAGGCCCTAATATACTGCCTTGGGGGACTCCACAGCTTACTGAGAGGGGGGGGACACACGGTGCCGTTCACCTCTACCACCTGTTCCCTCCCCTCCAAGTAAGATTGCATCCAGCTCGATGACGTGGAAGACATCTACCTATTTGGAGCTGTGATCGCAGGGAATTTGCTGATTGGGCTGGGCATTGCTCTGGTGTATCGTCAAATTCGGAAGACGATGGCAGCCACTCAAGGGGCCAACAGGCTGTTCAACGCAATGGAAGGATTGGGTCGTGCTGTGGGATCACAGACTGGAGCGATTGCTGATTTGAATCGCAAGGTAGATTCCATCTTGATGAAGTTAGAGAAAGAATAAATTGGAATTGTCAGAGCCAGCATACAGAGCAGGAATGTCATTGTTTTGACTGCTCGAAGAAAAAACAACATCTTAATCTACGATTTGACTCCCTCGAATGGCCTTGAGGAACAGGCTGTTTGAAAACACTCCCCTGAGGACTCCTCAAAGATGGACGCTTTTGACCTTTCCCTTTTTTTTCAAAAGCACCTGGGTCGGACTCTTGAACTCTTGAACTCTTGGGGCCGGCCTCGGCCCATAAAGACAATTCCAACATCTCACCCAAGTTAATTGGGCATACATGCACGCACACACCCCTCCCCAAATCAACGCCTTCACCACTGCTTAATTCCTCCGGGGTTGTGGGGGCTGAGTAGCGCTCAACAGCAGCTGCCGGCCTCCAAAGTCCTGTGGATGACTCTGTTGCGAGTTGTTGTGATTACATGTACCATGTTTATGTGTGCCATGCTATGTGAGGTTTTTTCCTCGGACTCAGTCTGGACCATTCCTGAGGGTCCAGCCTCAGACTGATATTTTTTTTACTCTCCCCCCCCTTCCCCAATGTCACCTTTTTCCCACCTTTTTAAGGAGCGCCCTAAGTGGCTGATCCGTTGGCGGTCCCGTCTTGTCTCCCTGTAACGTATGTCTGCTCTTAGCGGGATTGTGCCGAAAATGTAATTTCAGTTCTTATGTGTCTTGTACATGTTAAGAATGGACAAATAAAGCTCTGAATCTGAATGAGGTTTTGTGAAATCAATCAATCAATCAATCAATGTTTATTTATATAGCCCTAAATCACAAGTGTCTCAAAGGGCTGTACAAGCCACAACGACATCCTCGGTACAGAGCCCACATACGATTGCTCTGAGCTTATCCAACAATATAGCGTGGTTAATGGTGTCAAAGGCCTTCTGAAGGTCCAGCATGACTATGCCGCAGTATTTGCCCGCGTCCACCTCATGTTTGATGTGTTTGTTTAGATAGAGAAGGCATGTGTCAGTGGAGTGGTTAGTTCTGAAGCCGGATTGGAATTTGTACATGAGTTTATTGGTGGCAAGGTAACTATCGACCTGTTCATAAACTATTTTTTCCATTACTTTGGAAATGGAACTGAGAATAGAAACAGGTCGGTAGTTGCCAGGTTCCAATTTGCTTCCTTTTTTAAAAAGGGGAGTTACTCTTGCTATCTTAAAATCTTTTGGTACTTGGCCTTGTGAAATTGAGAGGTTTATTATGTGCGAGATGATTGGGGCAATGATGGCGGCAGAGTCCCTGAGAAATCTGGAGGGGATATTGTCAAGGTGGCCTTGTTTGGGTGGAGCGCGCTCAATTTTTTAAGCACCTCATCACCTGAGACCATTTCTAAATAGAAATTGTTGTTGGATACTCCTAGCTTTCTGTAGAAGGCTTTAATGTGTTCTACACCAAAGCGACCAGAGTGGTGGGACAGCTTGTTGACAAGAGTTGCGGCTATGCTGGTGAAAAAGGTGTTAAGGGGGCAAGGCAGGTTGTCATACAGTATGTTTGATTGATTGAGAAGTTTATTGACATCTTAAATAATTGAATCCATGTAATGCTTTAAAAAGGCAAATGGATGGCACATAAAGCGAAAAGGCCTGTTTCTATTGTGGTCCATTATATATTCATCACATTTGATACATTCAATAATAAAATATATATAATATGTAACATGTATATAAAAAATTATGTTAAAAATTTGTGAAAAATTATGTACATATACACAGTATACATGTCAGTTGATTTTAAAAACAATATATAAAAAAAATGGGGGTGGGGGGGGTTTGTATACACTATGTACATGACACTATGACACCATGAATGTGAATATTAATAGGAATACACTTAAGTGTCGTTTGTGAGTGGATGTGTGCATGTGCTTAAAAAGAATGATAATACACAATTCATTCATTCATTTTTTCATAATTTTAATTTTATTTATTTATTTCAGGCAATGACATAAAAAAGTACAAAGTTGACAACACATAATAATATAAATTAATATAGTGCAAAAGGTTTTGTATAGTATGTAATGCATGATTGTCCAGTTTTGCCTGAAAGGAAGTGGGAAAAAGATCATTTATTTAATCCCACCCCCAGTTCTCCATTCAGTGATTATTCACATGAGTTTCACTCTTACTTTGTTCAAGGATTGGATTATAATACAGATGTTGTATCATAGTAGCATTACCACAGGTAAGAATAATTATTACACTGTAACTATAATTTGTATCAACAATGGTAATAGACAACATAGCTCAGAACTATGACATAGGTACCAATGTTGTCAGCATTAGAAGGGCTCTTTAACATATGCTAGGTCCTGCATGTAGGGAGGGTGGGTGGTGACCTGCCCCTGCCTCAACAACACACACAAATTAATTAAGTAATTATATATATATATATATATATATATATATATATATATATATATATATATATATATATATATATATATATATATATATATATATATATATATATATAAAAGATAAATCCCAGTTTGGATTGCATTTAAAAAAATTACACTGCAAAGTATTAAAAAACAAACAAACAAAAAAATTAACACATCATTAAGGTGTAGACTTTGAGCTTTAATTTAAGAAGTGTTACAAAAATAAAGCATACTGTAGAACATGTATTACCTATTTTTACTACTTAAGAATTTTGTTCATTTTGTTCAATATAGAATTGCTTCTTATTGGCGAGACAGGACCAACATTAGATCTGTGCTGTCTTCCTCTTTTTTTGCAGCTGAGGCAGGTCACTAAATTGAGTGCATCAAAGCTTAGCGGATTTCCCCACGCCTTCCCCTTAGTCTGGCGGGCGCCCCCCTGCCATCCTTTTTACCTGTCAATCAATGTCCCTCTCAATTAAATGCACCACTAAGCACCACTGTCCATATCCAAGGAAAGATTTAGTTTGAAAGGGAGAAAAAATTACTGTATGTTTGTGTTAGTCTGGTGGTCATTTTTTCCAAGTTTATCTTGTAATGGAATTTGAGTCTATGTGAAATCATGCAAACTGAAATTTTATATCAGAGTTTTTATGTGGTTTGCTCAAAGGGATTGGACATAATTTGCCATTGCTGGCTTCCCTCCTCTCCCTTTCCTCATGCTCCGTGTTGCTTTAAATTGCATAAACCACATGGCATGCATGTTTGTTGATGCGTATGCATGAAGGTATTCTAGGAAACAAGGCCTCTGGGGACATGTAGCCCCCCAG
Organism: Entelurus aequoreus; assembly: GCF_033978785.1. NCBI lineage: Eukaryota > Metazoa > Chordata > Actinopteri > Syngnathiformes > Syngnathidae > Entelurus > Entelurus aequoreus. Next base: position 40,500,044 of record NC_084733.1, on the reverse strand, counting down.
TGGGCCAATGCTCACATCAGTGTGTGAGTGTAATGTCTCTCTGATATAAAAATATAAATATTTGTATACACCTACACTTCTCAATACTGTACCTGCTATGTTTTGTACTTGTTGTACTGTAGTGATGATTTGGAAACTTCAAGTACCAAGTATGCAAATTACATTTTAGAATAACAGCTTTACAGTTCTTTCCATGGTAACTTGAAAGTGTATTTGTAATTGCCATGGCAACAGTTTACCTACTTTATAGGTTAATAGTAGCATTGGTGGGCTTGTCATGTGTCAACACAAGCTTTTTATACTACTTTCATTTTTTACAGTAACTGTGTGGAATTCACTCTGAAATAATTAGACAATGCTTTTTTAAGACAATATAATTGGATGATATTGACATAAAAATGAGGTATAAAGGTTTATCTGTATCACTTTTTTTTTTTTGATGCGATGTATCCCCTGCAATTCGGATTCAGACGTAACCATTCTACAGAATCTGCCACTTGTTTTTTAACTGAAAGGATCAAACATTCTCTTGACAAACGACAGGTGGTCGGTGCAGTATTTCTAGACTTAAAAAAAGCATTTGATACAGTCAATCATGACATTATAATTTCAAAACTAACTAAATTCAATTTATCCAAACAGTCATTGTCCTGGTTTGAGTCATTTCTAAAGGGCCGTGAACAATGTGTCACCATTAATAATGTGAGCTCTTCCTTCTGCAAAATAGAAACAGGGATACCTCAGGGTAGTGTCTTGGGACCAATACTATTCAGTCTATACATTAATGACCTACCAGATGTATGCACAGTAGGGGTGGGGGAAAAAATCGATTCGAATTTGAATCGCAATTCTGACGTTGTGCGATTCAGAATCGATTCTCATTTTTAAAAAATCAATTTAAAAAAAAAAAAATAAAAAAAAAAAAATATATATATATATATATATATATATATATATATATATATATATATATTTTTTTTTTTTTTAATTTTTTTATTTTATTTTATTTTTTTTATTAATCAATCCAACAAAACAATACACAGCAATACCATAACAATGCAATCCAATTCCAAAACCAAACCCGACCCAGCAACACTCAGAACTGCAATAAACAGAGCAATTGAGAGGAGACACAAACACGACACAGAAAAAACCAAAAGTAGTAAAACAAAAATGAATATTATCAACAACAGTATCAATATTAGTTACAATTTCAACATAGCAGTGATTAAAAATCTCTCATTGACATTATCATTAGACATTAAAATAAAAAAGAACAATAGTGTCACAGTGGCTTACACTTGCATCGCATCTCATAAACTTGACAACACACTGTGTCCAATATTTTCACAAAGATAAAATAAGTCATATTTTTGGTTCATTTAATAGTTAAAACAAATGTACATTATTGCAAACAGTTGATAAAACATTGTCCTTTACAATTATAAAAGCTTTTTACAAAAATCTACTACTCTGCTTGCATGTCAGCAGACTGGGGTAGATCCTGCTGAAATCCTATGTATTGAATGAATAGACAATCCTTTTGAATCTTGGCAAAAATCTTAGCCACACGATTATCAAATGTAATAGGACAATTAATTCATACTGACCAAACTGGCTTCATGGAAGGTCGACAATCTTCAGACAATACAAGGAAATTGTTTAATGTTATTTACTATGCTAGAAGTCTCCCTTATCCCACAGCAGTATGTACTGTTGATGCGGAGAAGGCATTCCACCGCATAAACTGGTCATTTATGTTTTGCACATTACGTAAATTTGGATTTGGAGATAATTTTATACAATGGATTAAGATGCTTTATACAAGGCCCATGGCATCAGTCAAAACCAATAATCATATTTCAGAACCTTTTTTGTTAAAAAGAGGAGTAAAACAGGGATGTCCTGCATCTGGATTATTATTTAATTTGGTTAGTGAACCCTTAGCTGCAAAAATAAGAAGTGAAAATAATATTCATGGTATAAAAATTGGCTCTCAGTATAATAAGCTATCGATGTATTTTGACGACATCATTTTTTTACCTGTCACATGTTAACTCCTCTCTTCTTTATATCAATAATGTCATCACTGAATATGACTGTTTATCAGGGTATAAAGTTAATTGGGACAAATGTGACATATTACCACTTAATAAACACTGCAAGAAATTACAAGTTCAGAACTCCAAAATTAAATTGTATTGCATTAGTATGGTATTGTTGTGTATTGTTTTAAAAAAAAATCGTTTTTGAATCGAGAATCGTTTTGAATTGAAAAAAAAAAATCGATTTTGAATCGAATCGTGACCCCTAGAATCGATTTTGAATCGAATCGTGGGACACCCAAAGATTCCCAGCCCTAATGCACAGATATAGATTTACAGATGTATGCGGATGACACAGTGGTATATACATCAGGTAAGACCTGTACTCTAGTTGCTGAGAAGTTAAATGCTCAATTAGACAAAATAGCATATTGGCTGGCATCATCCTGTTCAACCCTAAACACTAAAAAGACTAACTCTGTCTGCTTCTCCATAAAAAGCTACCTCAAACAAACCTGAATATAAAAATTAATGAGGAGCTCATTGAACAAGTACCTAAAGTCAAATATTTGGGCATGATCATAGACCAGGGGTCACCAACGCGGTGCCCGCGGGCACCAGGTCGCCCGTAAGGTGCATCAACCCAAACAACATCCCCCATGCACACTCATCCACACCCACTCACACAAAAGGGGTTATTTCTTTCTGCTACCAATATTTTGGTTCCCACAACATAGACAACACATCTGCAAGGGACACAGTCCCTGAAGCACACATGATTGTATAGGCTGCTGGTCCACTAACATTTTCATTAATTACTATTTTTTATGTAATTATTTTTATATTGTTTTACTTTCTTTTTTATCCAAGAAAATGTGTTTTATTTAATTATCTTATTTTATTTTATTTTTTTAAAAAGGGCCTTATCTTCAACAGACCAGGTTGTCAATGAAATTAGATTAAGAAGGTTCCGCAAACAATGAGGAAAAATCTTATCTTTGTGAATCAGCCTTTTCTGACATGAACTTCATCAAGAACAAACACAGAACACGCCTCCCTGATGCACATCTGCAAGACTCACTCAGAGTTGCAGTGTCAAGTTACACACCAGAGTACAACACACTAGTTAACAGCATGCAATGCCAGGCTTCCCACTAACTGACAAAGAAACAGATAACAGATTTGGTGTCCAGTTCAAAGTGTGACATGATTTAAAAATTTGAGAGTTTACTTTTGTATTTTACATGAGTTATTATTTGTACAAACATGGTGCAGAGTAATTCATGATTTGTTAAAAAAATGTTAGTGGCTAGCTAGTTAAAATGGGATATTGTGATTTCACAAGACTGTCTTAGAAGTGATCATTTGAAAATGTTCAATTTGAAAAATGTGCACTTAGAGAAAATATAAAAATAAAGTGTTGCATATTGATATTTATCTGTTTCTATATACATTTATTGTGAGAAATCATTAAGATGATCAGTGTTTCCACAAAGATAAATATCATTAATTATTAATAATAACAGAGTTAAAGGTAAATTGAGCAAATTGGCTACTTCTGGCAATTTATTTAAGTGTGTATCTAACTGGTAGCCCTTCGCATTAATCAGTACCCAAGAAGTAGCCCTTGGTTTCAAAAAGGTTGGTGACCCCTGTCATAGACTATCAGCTGAATTTTAAAAGTCACATTAAGAAAATGTGTAAAACCCTGAAGGCAAACTTAGGCTGTTTTAAGATTATAAGACACTGCTTAACTCTTAGCTGTGCTTTTACTTTAATGAATGCAATGATTCTTTCACACATATCTTATGGCTTAACTACATGGTCCCAGGCACACCAGTCATCAATCAAGACCATTGAGTGTCTTTATAACCGCACCTTGAAAGTTCTAGACAAGAAGAGTATAAGATATCATCATTGCCAAATTTTAACCAAATACAATATTTTAAGTTTTACCAATTTTATTTTGTTACACACAGTCAAACTGGTTTTTAAATGCTTGGATAACTCTGTTCCCCAATAGCTCTGCAAGGCAATTACAAGACTGCAAAGTGGTACCAAATCTACCACCCGAGCAGTGTCAAAAGGCAACTGTTGTTCTATTCCGTAGAACATCTTTTGCCCAGACTGCCTTTTCAATAAAAGGACCACAACTATGGAACTCTTTACCGGACACTTTGAAAAGTATACCTGCACTTGCCACTTTCAAAAAACAAACAAAATTATGGCTAGTTGAGCAACAATCGTGTTCCCATGTTTAGTTTTTACTAATTTTTACTAATTGGTTTTTATCTAGTCTGCACTTTGTCTGTGTTATTATTATTATTGGCTTTTATGTAGTTTGCACTTTGTCTGTATTATTACTATTATCATTATTATCAACTCATTCTATTTTTTATTTTCCTGTTTTAATGATGTTGGATCTGTGTTGTTGTTGTTGTTGGGGACAAGTGTTGTAAATTAGCTTTGGCTACAAACACTGTGATGCATGCATCGGATAACTGTTTCAGATGTCTATGTTTTTGTATCAGTCCCTATTTCAAATAAACCTCTATAATAATAATAAGAAATTGATTACTTTAGTTCAGGGGTCTCAAACTCAATTTACCTGGGGGCCACTGGATGCAGAAACTGGGTGAGGCTGGGCCGCAAGAAAATATTTCTTAAAAAAAATCTAACATGCATGTCACGGCCTGGGCGCGTTGGAATGCGCCCTCATCCTTGCGCTCTGCTTGTCTCACCTTGGGACATGCCCACGGCCGCGGCACACTTCCAGGGACGCGCCGCACGCGTCTCCGCTCTGCAGCAGCCACCAGCTGCAATCATTCACCCACATTGGCATGGCCTACTTCGAGCTGGCCGAGTACACGCAGGCAGAGCGTCTGTTCGCTGAGGTTCGCAGGATCGAGTCGTACAGAGTGGAGGGCATGGAGATCTACTCCACCACCCTGTGGCACCTGCAGAAGGATGTTGCTCTGTCTGCCTTGTCCAAAGACCTGACGGACATGGACAAGAACTGTCCTGAGGCCTGGTGTGTCGCAGGAAACTGTTTCAGCCTGCAGAGGGAGCATGACATCGCCATCAAGTTCTTTCAGAGAGCCAACCAGGTGGACCCAGGCTTCGCCTACGCCTATACTCTACTGGGTCACGAGTTTGTGATGACCGAGGAGTTGGAGAGAGCCCTTGCTTGCTTCCGCAACGCCATCCGACACTACAACAGACACTACAACGCTTGGTACGATCTGGGGATGATCTACTTCAAACAGTATATTCCAGCCAATTGATTAGGGACCTGACGGTACAGTCCTTAGCCCCACCCCAGTGACTTTATCCCCGCCCCAGTGAATTTTTTGTTTTTGTTTTTGCCCCTCTCAAGATGTCTTTTTCTTTTACCTCCACCCTGGACAATTTTTCTAGCCCTCCTCAACACTCCTTCAAGGGACTGTTTAGCAGTGCTGTAGGGATGGAAGATTTTACCCGCCGCCTGGCCACCCACCTCCCACCCTTAGTGACTATTCCTCAGTCAGCTGGAAGCGTCTGGCATCCGCGTTCCGAGGGGGGGTAGTACTGGTGGCTGTGCTGATGTGGTGGCACAGTTGCATCCAGCCAGGCTACCCCCTGCCAGACCAATACCATCTCTCTTCCATTTTAGTACTGGTGGTTCTACTGATGTGGTAGCACAGCTGCACCCAGACAGGCTACCCCCTGCCAGAGAAATACCACCTGTATTCTGTTTTTCCCAGCCACAGCACCCAGCCAGACAGCCAGGCTCCAGGCTAGTCCCTGAGCTAGCACCAGCCCCCGCCTAGCATCCGAGCTAGCACCAGCCCCCGGCCTAGCGTACGAGCTAGCACCAGCCCCCCAGCTAGCCTCAGAGCTAGCACCCGTCACCCAGCTAGCCTCCGAGCTAGCACCCGTCACCCAGCTAACCTCCGAGCTAGCACCCGTCACCCAGCTAGACCCCGTGTCTCCACCAGCTCCCAGGCTGGCCCCCTTGTCTCCAGCAGCTCCCAGGCTGGCCCTGACCTCTGCCCCTCGGCCATCAGCGCCGGCTTCAGCACCTCGGCCAGAACCTCGGCCAGCTACTCAGCTGCCCTCCTCGTCTCCGGCTCCGATGATGTCCGCTGCTTCCATGCCGCTGATGATGTCATCCTCTTTGCCTCCGATGTCACCTCCTCGTTTACGGCGAGACTCACCATGGCGCCACTCGCGTCCGCCTTCTCGACGGCCCAGATGGTGGCCATTCCTTGGTCGCCCGCCTCGCCGGCCTCAGCGGCATTTTACTCGCCGCCGCCACCAGACTCGTCCCCGGTGGATTCGGGGACACTTGGGCCGGCGACCCACCTCCAGTTCGCCCCTCCACCCTCCCTTGACTTTTGTTACCGTGTTCCTGTTGGTTCCAGCTAGAGGACATCTGGGAGCTGTCCATAAGGAGGGGGTTACTGTCACGGCCTGGGCGCATTGGAATGCGCCCTCATCTTTGCGCTCTGCTTGTCTCACCTTGGGACACGCCCACGGCCGCGGCGCACTTCCAGGGACGCGCCGCACGCGTCTCCGCTCTGCAGCAGCCACCAGCTGCAATCATTCACTGACAATCGGCGCAAGGAGAAAAAGATGATGCGGTGACAGTTTCTAGAGGACACTTAAGGCAGTGTCATCACTGCACGCCCTCGCCACACGTGAGTTTTAGATTCCTTCAGCTCCGCACACAACGCTGTCAAGCGCCATTCATTTAGTGATGGGATCGGCAGTTCTTTTGACTGTAATGAATCACTAAAATCAGTTCCTTAAATTGATTCGTTCAAAAAATTTGTTCACCGAATCACCCCCCCCCCACCCTCCAAAAAAAAATGGGGGGGGGACGTGCGTAGTACAGACAGTACAGTGCAGACATTCGCGCACTGCGTAGGGACTCGCGTTAATCTAACAACAACAACAGTTGCAGTAGAAGGGATAATAATAATAATAATAATAATAATATGAATCAGAATTGATCCCCAAGGAGAAATTTATTTTTGTTACAATAACTGTGTAAATAATAGCCTATGTATGTGTACATACATTAGTTATTATTTTTATTTTAAATCTTCTCAAAACAGTTTTCATGTGGCTTGTTTTCATGGGATCGGCAGTTTTTTTGACAGTACGAATCACTAGAATCAGTGACTGACAACGCCACACTGTGGCCGCAGTTCAGTACGTGAACCGAATCACTTCTGCAGTTCTTTTGACTGTACGAATCACTAGAATCAGTGACTGACAACGCCACACTGTGGCCGCAGTTCAGTACGTGAACCGAATCACTTCTGCAGTTCTTTTGACTGTACGAATCACTAGAATCAGTGACTGACAACGCCACACTGTGGCCGCAGTTCAGTACGTGTACCGAATCACTTCTGCAGCAGCAGTACAGTTTAATTGCAAATCAGCATTATTATAATGATGATGACAGCTACTAAACAACAACAACAACAACAGTTGCAGTAGAATGGTTAATATAGATAATATATATATATATATATATAATTATAGATAATAATAATAATAATAATATGAATCAGAATTGATCCCCAAGGAGAAATTTATTTTTGTTACAATAACTGTAAATAATAGCCTATGTATGTGTACATACATTAGTTATTATTTTTATTTTAAATCTTCTCAAAACAGCCTGCCCTACACGTTACCCTCCGCCCCTCCCCCTCGCGTCGCTGCTGCTCAGCCTGCACGGATTTTCTTTAACTTTATGTGTTGAGATAATGGGGACGTGTGTTTGTTTTCATGTGGCTTGAGTCAACATTAGCCGTTAGCTTGGAGAATGAATGGAGAACGGATGCCAATGGCATGAAACATCCCCGCGACGGGGGGAGAATCACTCGCGGCATTGGGGCAAGCAGAGCAGAGAGCGAGAGCGTTGTCGTTCACTGAGTGATTCATGTCGTTAATCCGCGGTGAACGAATCGTTCGCTCAGTCCCTCCCCCCGCCCTCTCATTGGCTGCGTCGTTCGCCGACGTCGAGGGTTCAGTGAGTCACAGAATGCGCCAGTTCCACTTATACCGGCATGGTCGCAGCGGAGCTCAACTGAACTGAGAAAGGAACGAATCAGTTCATGAAGTGATTCGGTTCAGTACGTTCACTCAAAAGATTCGTTCTTTCGAACGAATCGTTCGCGAACGACACAACACTACATTCATTTAAAAGTCGCGGGCCGCACTAACATTAAACTTTAAGGTGCGCGCCGCAAAATAACGTCTCGCGGGCCGCGTGTTTGAGACCCCTGCTTTAGTTAAAGTACCAATGATTGTAACACACAAACTAGGTGTGGTGAAATTTGTCCTCTGCATTTGACTCATCCCCTTGATCACCCCCTGAGAGGTGAGGGGAGCAGTGAACAGCAGCGGTGGCGTGCCCGGGAATAATTTTTGGTGAATTAACCCCCAATTCCAACCCTTGAGGCTGAGTGCCAAGCAGGGAGGTAATGGGTCTAATTTTTATAGTCTTGGGAACCCCCGGCCAGGGTTTGAACTCACAACCTTCCGATCTCAGGGCGGACACTCTAACCACTAGGCCACTGAGGAAGTCTATTTAATTGGAATTAGAAAATGTTTGTTTAGAAAAAGTATTAATATATTGCTTAGTTATTATCTTACTTAGCGCAAACAATATTTAATAGTAGTAGTAGTAGTAGTAGTAGTGGTAGCTGTTTATTTTGGATGTGTTAAAAACAAAGCAAAATAAAAATAATAAAAAGGGAAATAATCTTAATAACATTACAGTAACGTACCGAAATAGGAGCAAATACTTCACAATGAAAACTTAATGATTAGGTTTTTTCATATCCAAAAGGAGTGGGAAGATGTAAAACATTTTTACTCCCACCCCTTATTTATAAATCAAATACTGAGCTTTGTTATCCATCCATCCATTCATTTCTACTATCGCTTTTCAAACTAAGGTTGGACATTCTTTTAACCCTGCATTTAAACTGTTCAATAGTTTAACCCTTACATATTGATACACACAAGTATTTTTGTGTGTAGTGCATTCAGTTAAGGGATATTTAGTAAAATGATCACAATGTGTTCATTTTAATACATGAACTGTGACCTGACATTAGTTTCAGGGAAGAGCTGCTGCATATATCGGTATTGGTTGATATCGGAAATGAAGTGTTGGACAGTATCTGTCATGATTCGTGGTCTGGATCATGTTTTGTGTTTTCGGTTTGTTTTGGACTCCCTCAGTTCTTGATTGTGCACTTCCTTGTTTGAGTTTGTTACCATGGTTACGTATTATTTTCACCTGCCTGTTATTCGGGAAGCACACCTGTGCCTAATCAAGAGACACTATTTAAGCCTGCTTTTCTGTTCACTCCTCCTGGCTTCCTTGTTTGCGGTAAGCAACAGTCACGTTTCTGTATTCTTGTTCTTGACTCTGTGCTAAGTTGTCAGACTCTGTGCTAAAGTTATTGTCTTAGCTTCCCGTGCATTCGGCACGCTTTTCTTTTGCTTGTTTTCTGTTTGGCTATGATTTATGTTAAATAAACCATCTCTTACCTTCACGTTTTTGTCCGGAGTGTCCGTGTTGCACTGGAGGAACGATCCCGCACAAATATGCGACCCCCACGTGACAGTATCGATGTATGAGATATCGGTAAGAAAGACAATATTGAGCATCTTGAGTAATACGGTATTTAGTGAGGGGTTTTGAAAGAAGCAAATTCTAATTTTAAAAGTTGCTTCCACCAACACTATACAATGTCGTTTACTCTAATGAAAAATACCCCGAAAGGGACAGGCGGTAGTAAATTGATGGATGGATGGAAAAATCTAATAACATAAAAATCTTTGTACCATACTATATAAATTTAAGTGTCATTTTATATGGAATACATTTTTAAGTTGTACTCTTTTTTAATTGCATTTCGGATATTAAGTCCTGGATGGCAGATAACTTTTTACAGCTTAACCAGGACAAGACTAAAGTTTTAACCATTGGCCCTGAGAGAATCACATATCAGAACTACAATCATTGTCTTTAACTCCATCACTACAAGTGAAAAATCTAGGCGTTGTTTTCGACCCTGACCTTAGTTTTATACCACATATAAAAAATACAACAAAAATAGGTTTTTATCATTTTAAGATTATAGCCAGAGTTCGCCCAATTGTCTCTCAGGGCAACATGGAGACGCTAATACATGCTTTTATTGCAAGTCGTATAGGTTATTGTATCGCCGTGCTTCCTGGTCTTCCTAAAAAGGTTATTGCACCTTTGCAATTACTCCAAAATTCATCGGCATGTGTCCTGACGAAGACCAGAAGGCGGGCTCGAATTACACCTGTTTTAAAATCTCTGCATTTGCTCTCCGTGTGTTTTAGGATACATTTTAAGGTTCTTCTTATTGTTTATAAATGTTTTCAGGTTATTGGGCCTTCTTATCTTTCTGACTTGCTTTTACCATACGAACCTTCACTGGCGGGACCTGCGATCGTCTGGCAATCATCTCCTGATTATATAAAAGTCAAAACAAAGAGTCACAGGATGGCATCTTTCCACCAGATTTCAGGGCTGTGGAGAATGTTCATGTTTTTAAGAGCATGCTTTAAAAAAAATAAAAATAAGAGCAGGCTTATTTGGCAGATTTGGCTTTTAACTATTACTAATTAATTGTATTTAAGTAATTTGTACTTTAATTTTTATCTTATTAGTTATGCAAGATTTTATTTAGTTCTATTTATTTATTATATATTTATTGTAAATTAATTGAATTTTTATATATATATTTTTTTCTATTATTTGATTTAATTAATTGTTTTAATCTTCATATGTCTTACTTGTATTTTATCCTTTATCTCTACTCATGGTGCTTACTATTTTACAAGGTTTACTATTTTTACTTTCCAACGTGCCTCAGACGTTATCGGCCATGCTTGTGGGGGCGCTTTTGTGTCAGCGCCCTGGTGGCCATGCTCTGATGACCTCCTGGTTCAGATCAATCAATCAATCAATGTTTATTTACATAGCCCTAAATCACAAGTGTCTCAAAGGGCTGATGGCTCCTGTGATAGTGTTTAGTCGCATGTCTCCTCTGTACTCAGACATGCATTAATTTGTTCATATATGTGCATGTGTGTGTGTGTGTGTGTGTGTGTGTGTGTGTGTATTTGGTATCTGTGTCTGTGCGAGGGTATGTGATAATGGGGGCTCTGGGTCATCGAGGTATTGTTTTTAACTTTGTAAAGCACTTTGCGTTGCATTTTTTTTATGTATGAAAAGCGCTTTATACATGAAGTTTGATTTGATTTGATGACTTTTGAAGAGAAATCCTCCATTTCAGGATGATACAAAATCTAACCAAGTAAAACATTATAAGCTATCAAGAATTTCCAGTAGCACAAAACTATATGACAGGGCTACAGCTGGGAGGTGACAAACAATTAATATACAGTGTTGGTGCTATCGTCTCTATCGTTCATTTTTTTAATTATTCAAGATTTCACTTATATCAACAAAATAGTTGAGTTATCATATTTAGGAGTGACTATTAGGTCATTTTATTGAGGACATCACTAAACATGGATTTTTTAACAAATTCCCTAAATGTATCATGTGCACCTCTACTGAAACAGCAATGTTGTCTTAATGTGATTAATATGTTAAGTTGTTAATTTATGATGTCAGCATAAAGTTTGCTTTGTGTTCCAATAAAATTATCATTAAGACACTGTCAGTCCATTGATGACTAGACGAAAACTCGCATTTAAATGAATGTCACGTGTAGCTATTACAATAGAAATAAAATGCACTGTGAAATAGAAAAAGAACGGACCTTAACTTTAGTCATAAATGTCCTCAGTTGTTGTATTACAATTAACTGTAAATTGCCCAGAGCGCCGTCATTGCAGTTCAAGCAGAGAATTCTTTTGACGTCGCTTTTGCATCTCATATTTCTTTTTTTTCCTTAGAATTATTGCTGGTAATGTGCATCTACAACATGATTTTCTTGAAATACACTTCTTTTCATGGTTTGGGTATTGTTTACATATACCGGTGCCAATCTGTATTTCTGAATGCTGGTGTTTAAACTATGGTGGCTGAAAAGGTCACAACAAATGCAAATGCCACAACACAACAACTTTCAATGCACAACGCAATTGCAAAAGCCACAACACATGTAAACGCCACAACACGACATGAAGCCACAATAGCCACAAAGTGCATTTCCCACCTGAACAAGATTTCATTTGCATTTATTAAATCATCATTGTACCTGCACGCCGTCTCTTGTCTCTGCATCCCGGGGTCATGCCAACAACACCAAGCCAGAACGTGATAGACACAACAACTTTAACCTACAACACAACTTTCAGCCACAGCATGATGTCAAAAGCCACAACAAATGCAAACGCTGCAACACAACAAAATAAAGCCACAATACAACAACATTAGGCAACAGTAAATGTGACTGACACAACGGAAGAGTCACATTTTGCTAACAGACCAAGTGGCTTAGGAGGGAAGTTGAAAAGGTTTTTAATGAATTAAGTTGGAAAAGTAAGCTGTTGGTCTATGTCACCTTCTTGTCCGCTTGGTCCGTCACTTCTGTTGTCGCTTAAAGTTGTTGTGTTGTGGCGTAACATTGTTGTGTTGTGGCTTTATGTTGTGGCGTTTGCATTTATTATTGCTTTTTCAATAATGTTGTGGCCGAATGTCGTTGTGTCAGTCACGTTCTGGCTTGGCTTTGTTGGCAAGAGCCCAGGACGCAGAGTGTGCAGGTACAATAATTTATGATGTGCAAATGAAAACTTGTACAGCTAAGAAGTGCACAAAAAACAACTTTTGAGGTGATCCTGCTCTGTCCAGAGGAATTGGACCAGGGTTTGGAGACACAAAATGTTGAAAGGGACCCAAAATACAAAAAACGAATCTGTCTGGAGCCGCAAAAAAATAATTGCCTTATATACGTGTTATTATGAAGGAAGCACATTATGTAATTGTCTATATTGGCTATAATAGCCTATCATCAAAATGACTAAGTGTCACAGGCTGACGCAAATCTTTGTTGACAGAAATGTTGAAATATTATATTTATTCTACACATTTTTACAACATTGGAAAACATAAGTAAAACAGAAGCTTCTCAGAGGGTGAGATAACTCCTGGAAATTACTGGCTTAGAATTTCCAAAGGTATAGATATGTGTGTCCAAGATAAAGACAAGTTAAAGTCTTCTTCTAGTTGATTTATTACAATCTTTGCAAGATGGGTAACGCTTGTTGGGGTCGGGAACAACATGGCACACAACTATCAGAAATGCAGCCAATATTACATACAGATAATGTGTCATGAGACATGCAAATATGAATTAAATACACGGAAGACAAATGTAAAGGAAATGAATGAGCTCAAATATACATACAAACGAGGCATAATGATGCAATATCTACATACAGCTAGCCTAAATAGCATGTTAGCATCGATTAGCTTGCAGTCATGCACTGATAAAATATATCTGATGAGTACTCCAACAAGTCAATAACATCAACATAGCTCACCTGTGTGCATTCACGCACAGCATAAAACGTTTGGTGGACAAAATGAGACAAAGAGTGGAACAAAACATGTCTTTCTGAGGCAGCGTCGGAGAAAGTTGTAAATATAAACAATTTGTTGTGTCACAGTCCATACAACTACGCTGAGTTCAAGGACCCCAAATTAGTCGGACATAACAGCGCTCACCAATTACTCTCATTAGACTTAGACTTAGACTTCCTTTTTATTGTCATTCAAATTTGAACTTTACAGTACAGATATGAACAACATTTTGTTGCATTCGCTCATGGTAGTGCAGGATAGAAGAGCAATAAGGTGCAGATATAAATAAATAGACTACTGTACAGATAAATATATTGTACTTTTGCATATGCATCCACGTTTATGGATGTATGTTATATTGTCTTTATATTCCGGTCAGTTAATCAGTTTTGGGGGGGAAATTGAGGGGATTATTATGATGCGTTCAAGTGAAGCATAAACACAAACATACTAAACAGTGGGCGTTTTAACAATTAGGAATATTTCTGTCATGTTTGTCCTCCTACAGAAACCACATTAAAACAAAAAAATATATAGTTTTCCCCAGTCTTTTTCTATTTTCATACATAATTGAAAACGCTCCAGGGAGCCACTAGGAAGGCGCTAAAGAGCCACATACGGCTCTAAAGACGCGGGTCGCCGACCCCCAAACTGAACAGACACAAGAAACACCCTAATTGGATACCAGGTAGAGGTGGGTCCTAATTGCCAATCAGGGACATATGAGAGAGGCAGCGCTCCGGCCAGGGGTGAAATGGCAGGGAAAGGAAGCACATGAGAAGTGTAAACAAAAAAACAAAAGCACGAGAATGGAAATGACAGAGAACATGAAAATGATAAACCTAAGTCCAAACTGCCATGAAAGAACATGACATTGTTGTGGTGTTTGTATTTATTAAACTGCCATTTAAAAACATGTTTTTAAATGGCCATAAACAATGCCTTGTGTGATATTTTTGTGACATGCAAGTTGAACAGAATAGTTTAATAATATGCAGTACATAAAATGATGACTAAGCAACAAATTCAACAAAATGAAATACAATCCTGTCAGGATTCTCACTGACAGTTTGGTTATGTTTTTTTTGTTTTTCTCTGTGTTTGTTTTATTTCCTGTCAGCGCTCTTATTTTGGTTCCTTTTCCTGCATGTCACCCTGAGCGCTTGTTTCCCTTACCTGTACCTGATTGGCAGTCTGGCACACCTGGTGGCAATTGCCAATCAGGCTCCTATTTATACCTGCCTCTCCCTCCAGTCAGTGGTGGGGTATTACTGGCTGTATGCTGTGGACTGGTACCTGGTCCTGTATGCTGAACGCTTTAGACTGTTTGCTGTCTCCAGTTCTTCCTGTTTCCTGTTTCCTGGTTCGTGTTTTCCTTGAATTTTTTGGACATTAAAATCATGTTTTCCTGCACCAAGCCTGCCATCTCTGCATCTTGGGGTTCGTCACCGCCACTTCCTGACGAACCCACAATACATTGTCCTTATATTCCCAGCTAAACCAGCAACAATACAAAACACACAGAATGTGCAAAAAACAAAAAAACCAACAAATGTTTAAGTGCTTTTCACTTTTCACAATCCCAGCATGTGGTAATAAATAATACACAATTATGATATTAAACTAGTTTGTTAGTCCAACATGCAAGAGTTGTGTATTAATTTAGTAATATTAATTTAGTGTATTAATTCAGCAAAATGAAGTTATATATATAAGTTGTATTTTTGCCTCATCTTTCACTAAGCGTGAGTGAAGAATGCACTACCGACCTAAAAAGTTCAAAAGAGAAAGGGATGGTACAGTATTTTCTGCTCACAGATGCTACCTGGTGGTTGTTTGAGCACACTGGAGCTAGCCCTGGATAGTCCCAGACCTTAATACTTCAGTCACATGCAGGATTCTCGCAGGAATGAGGCAAAATATAAGCTTACCTTTGAGGGATGTAACGGTATCAAAATCTCACGGTACAATATTATCACGGTATTAAGGCCACTGTATGATATTATTGTGGTATATGTAAAACAAAAAGACTTAAAAATGCCACAGTGTATAAAATGAAGTGGCAGGAATTTTTCAGGATAAACACACTTACTGTAATTGAACACAAACATAATGCTCAAACGTTGTAATCATATTTATTACTACAAACATGTACTTTTAAGTGCAAAGAAATCCACTGTTTCAAAAAAATATTTTTAAAAAACCTTACCGTTGAGTGTCTTTAAAGTGACAATGTAATAAGTGTAGAACAATAATCTAGTGTCCTTGAACTGTTATTTCTGAAAAGCAGTGTCCTCTGCAGTGGATATGTTTTATCCATTTGGATAACACATGTTCTCAGAAAAGTTAACTCACATTTTAATTTTTAAGAATGGAAATACCTCACCAATTGATATTTAGCTTTCCTTTTTTTCGATTAATTTAACAGTGATGTTGACAGGTTAATATGGGCTTGATAATGATTTATCAAGTAACTTCAGTGTACAGTGTGCCTGCGCCCAGCAGGTGCTTTCCCTCGGCACTGTGTGCCGGTGGCGAGCCTGTTTTGGTTTGGAACTCTCGAGACGAAAGCGGTGTGCTTTCTCCGACACTGAGTTACAGTGCATCCCGAAAGTATTCACAGTGCTTTACTTTTTCCACATGTTGTTACGTTACAGCCTTATTCCATAAAGTGTTACATTCATTAATGTCCTCAAAATTCTACAGACACTACTCCATAAAGATCATGTGAAAACAAATGTTTTATTGGAAATGTATTCAAAATTAAACAAAACTAAGTATTCACAGCCTTTGGCAGCAATTACAGCCTCAAGTCTTTTTGAATACGATGCCACATGTTTGGCACACCTATCTTTGGGCAGTTTCGCCCATTCCTCTTTACAGTCAGGTTGGATGGGAAGCGTTGGTTTTCATCCAGAATGTCTCTGTACATTGCTGCATTCATCTTAGTCTAGTCAGAGAGGTGACCAAGAAGCCAATGGTCACTCTGACAGAGCTACAGAATTCCTCTGTGGAGAGAGGAGAACCTTCCAAAAGATTTGTGAAGATTTTGAAACCGCAATACCACGCTATCTACAATACTGTTACATCTCTATTATCTACTGCAGTGTCGAACGACCTGCTTGTGTTGTAATTGTGGCAATAGGCTATACAGTGCAGTTGACATTCATAATTCCCGGTGTGCACCACACCGTAAGTGTGATTGGTGGATAATGAGGAAGTGTTGCTGCTGTGGAGATTTATGGAGGACCAGTCAGAGACAATTTAGAGTGAAAAGCAAATTTTATTTTCACTCGCATATAAAACATTTAACATGGATTGTTTCCCTGGCTTCGAGACTCTTCCGAAAGACAGTGCGGTGAAGACACAACAAACTCCCTTCTTGTCTCTCATGGACACACACCTGTTGTTGTTGACTTTGTGTAACAGACGGGACCTACGTCTGCTTAGTAGGGGTAAATCACTCTTCCCTGAATGACAGGCATACTTGCCAAATCTCCTGATTTTCCAGGGAGACTCCCGAATTTCAGTGCCCCTCTCGAAAATCTCCCGGGGCAACAAGTCTCCCGAATTGCTCCTGATTTCCACCCGGACAGCAGTATTGGGGGCGTGCCTTAAAGGCACTGCCTTTAACATCCTCTATAACCTGTCGTCACGTCTGCTTTTCCGCCATACAAACAGCGTGCCGGCCTAGTCACACAATATATGCTGCTTTTACACACACATGAGTGAATGCAATGCATACTTGATCAACGGCCATACAGGTCACACTGAGGGTAGCCGTATAAACAACTTTAACACTGTTACAAATATGCGCCACACTGTGAACCCATACCAAACAACAATGACAAACACATTTCGGGAGAACATCCGCACCGTAACACAACATAAATACAACAGAACAAATACCAAAAACCCCTTGCAGCACTAACTCCTCCGGGACTCTACAATATATACCCCCGCTACCACCAAACCCAGCCCCCCAACCCTGCCCACCTCAACCCCGTCCTCCCATCTCCCGAATTCGGAGGTCTCAAGGTTGGCAAGTATGATGGCAGGAAGTTAGAGGAGCTAAATCCCTAACCCCCAGGCCTATTAGTCTCATGTCCACTCTGCCTGTTCAGTCAAAACACAATAGCTTAGGCTCCAGGATTTGAACCTGTCACGGTGAGAACCTAAAGTACAGAATAAGTGAGTAAGTGTCAGTGTGTGGGACTTACTGTATTCCCCCTAACTATTATGCTCCAGAACAGAGGATGAGATGCTCCTACTTCAGAGAAAGGAAAAAACTTCACAATAAAATCAGTATCGTGAAAGTTGAAAAAGATTATGTTATTTATTACACCAGTATTAGTACTCTAATACTAAGTCAAATAGAAAAGTAAATAAAACATATATAAACAAAATATAGACTTATAGGAATGGTTTCTCTAATAATCTGTAACCACTATAATCAATCAATGATCAATCAATCAATCAATGTTTATTTATACAGCCCTAAATCACAAGTGTCTCAAAGGGCTGCACAAGCCACAACGACATCCTAGGTACAGAGCCCACATACGGGCAAGGAAAAACTCACCCCAGTGGGACGTCGATGTGAATGACTATGAGAAACCTTGGAGAGGACCGCATATGTGGGTAACCCCCCCCTCTAGGGGAGACCGAAAGCAATGGATGTCGAGTGGGTCTGACATAATATTGTGAAAGTCCAGTCCACAGTGGATCCAACACATCAGCGAGAGTCCAGTCCATAGTGGGGCCAGCAGGAAACCGTCCCGAGCGGAGACGGGTCAGCAGCGCAGAGATGTCCCCAACCGATGCACAGGCTAGCGGTCCACCCGGGGTCCCGAATCTGGACAGCCAGCACTTCATCCATGGCCACCGGACCTGTGCAACTCCCCCTCCCAAGGGAGAGGGGAGCAGAGGAGAGAAGAAAAGAAACGGCAGATCAACTGGTCTAAAAAGGGGGTCTATTTAAAGGCTAGAGTATACAAATGAGTTTTAAGATGGGACTTAAATGCTTCCACTGAGGTAGCATCTCTAACTGTTACCGGGAGGGCATTCCAGAGTACTGGAGCCCGAATAGAAAACGCTCTATAGCCCGCAGACTTTTTAAGAAACCCAAAACGTTGTGTTCACTTTCACTTCACTAGAGTGGCACAGTAACACTTGAAAACTGGATTCAACACCATCAGCATGTGTCTATACACAAAAAAAACTGCAAAAATCCCACATATGCAAATAGCAGTTGTATGCTTGTGAACACAATGCACACACAGTACCCTTGCTATTAATAGTAAACCCAAGAACAGTCTCACACAGTTTTCACAGTATTCAATGTCCTCTCATTGTTCACAGTCGGTTCAAAGTTCCTTTCGGTTTGGATTGTCCGACGCAACGTTCCGTTTGTGCCGACCGTTAAAAAAACAAAAAAACCTGTGTCCATCATGAGCGCAATGTCCGGTCCAAATGGTGGAGTTATGTGTGGCAGGGAAGTCTTTTTACTCACCAACCGCACCGTATATCACTGGCGTGAGAGGATGAGGAGGAGAGCGGGAAGATGAGCCACAGACACGTCCGTACTGCGGCAGTGAAAAGGCTAGCTGTTGTCCTTCTTTGACGTGACGAGACTCCCACGTTGACGACGGTTAGTCATATAACTGAGTAAACAACACTTTTCCCTACCTAATGAGGACGTGTGCCTCACACTATGCGACTTATACTTGTTGCTGGTATAATGGCGGACGAATCTTTAGCGTTGTTAGCGTGGAGTCTTCCGCTCTTCCACACGCCACTCAACCCTTAACCGTTCCTTAGCTCAATTCAACCCTGTCACCACGCGGTAACTAAGAGCTAAACTGTTATTTACTGTTACTCATACCAAAATCTTCGTCAGCCTAGGACCTCTTCGGGCGCCGCCATCTTCCGTCTCCCTGTTTTCCCTCTCTCCTCTTCTCCCGCCCCTCCTCTTCTCCCATTCGCCAGTCCACCATCCTGCAAGTTATTGATTGGCAGAGCCTATGGCCAAGGTCCTGGATGCGATTGGATGAAAACATTTTGAGAGATCTCAGGTTTTTAGGGATACATAAAGAAATATGTGCACGATATTAGGTGTACACCCACATTTGGACTGCCTAGCGACTGCACGACACCAAGGCCGCAGAACAGAGACACGCGGCAGGCTTACACACACACATGCATCTACAAAAATTTACGCCACACACACATACCCCACCCCCCATCCAAGGCCATTGACGTGAATCCCTTAGGGGTGATGGACAGCTAGGCAGCGCCTGAAGAGCTGTTGCAAGTCTCGAGATGTAAGTTGTAATATGTATATGTGCTTTGCTATGGAGTTTTTTTCCCACTCCAGACTGGGCCCTAAGGGGGCCCAGTCTAGATTGCATTTTTTTTTACTCATCCTCCCCCAGCGTTGACCTTTTTCCCATCTTTTACGGGGCACCTTGTGGCGACCCATCAGCGTTCCTGTTCTGTAACCCTGTACAGTTTGTTTGCCTAATCTTGAACGGGTTTGTGCTGAAAACAAAGTTTCCTTGTACTTGTGCAATGACAATAAAGACCTACCTACCTACATAGGGCTGGGGGATATGGACCAATACTGATATCCTGGTAGGCCGAATTGCGAAATACGATATATATCGCATTTTAAACGTGCAAAGTGTTTGGTTTAAACTCAACACCACATTACTGTTACAACCAGTGGTCTGAAAAATACTAGTTAGAAAAGTAATTAATTATAATTACTCGTTACTTAAAAGAGTAACTTAACAAGTAATCTAATTTACTCTATAATAATTACTAGGGAAATTAATTTATGCGTTACCTAAAAAACAACTTAAAATTAATGTCATATGCAGTTGAAAGACATTTAGGAGAACAGTGTGCGTGTGTGTGTGTGCCTTTAAAAGGCGGTGTTTGTTGCCATCAACGAGGGTTTCAGCTGAACTGTATTTGCTAGCTTTAGCAGTTACCAGCGGCAGATTATCAACTCTGACGGCAGTTCTGTTGAATATTTTCACCCGCTTGTGTTACCTCTGGTTAATAAAGAGGAGCCATTGGCGCGCTGCATCGGTTGCAAACGGCCGCAACAAAGGCACGTCAAAATATACCGGTATGGCGGTATTCTCTCAAATATATATCGCTTTCTAAAATATACCGGTATTAACTGTAATACAGGTATACCGCCCAGCCTAAGTGGAACTGAGCACTACTGCTGGTGTATTAAGATCCATCATAAAGTTTTAAAAAAGCATCTGTCGAGATACTGTATTGCATGATGCACTATCACCTTCAAGCACTTGTTGCAGGTCTGTATTCATGTAGCATTGGTAAACAACTGTTTGCGTCACTGCCATGATGGTACTAAGTTTTGGTACTCATCCCTACTCTTTTGTGATTGTGGCTATTCATTTAAAAATAGTAAATGGGTTATACTTTTATAGCGCTTTTCTACCTTCAAGGTACTCAAAGCGCTTTGACACTATTTCCACATTCACACGCACCTTAACACGCATTCACACACTGATGGCGGGAGCTGCCATGCAAGGCGCTAATCACGACCCATCAGGAGCAAGGGTGAATTGTCTTGCTCAAGGACACAACGGACGTGACTAGGTTGGTAGAAGCTGGGGATCAAACCAGGAATCCTCAGGTTGCTGGCACGGCCACTCTCCCAACAGCGCCACGCCGTCCCTAACAACAAAAAACAACCAGAATGCAATGTTATTATGATGTGCTACTTCACCAGGAGGCCATACGCTGCTTTATAAAATAAAAACAATGGTTCTTCTGTATTCTTCTTTTGTTTCTCCTTGCGCTCTCATTGTACCCGTCAGGTTATTTCGACTGGACATGATTCAGCATGTGAGCCTGCTGCACGCTGATACAGCTACCAAGCACTGCACACACACACACACACACACACACACACACACACACACACACACACACACACACACACACACACACACACACACACACACACACACACACACACACACACACACACACACACACACACACACACACACACAAGCTCACTGATTAATTCTCTTTACACTTAAAGCTTTATGATGTATGCATGAAGCCAGTGAGTGAAAAGGCAATTAGATAATTGTATTTCCATGTTCAGCCTACCAAAAAGTTGAATTTTTTGGGGGGTTGAAATGAGACACCATTTTTGGGGATTTTACAAGAGGGAGTATAGCAGTACATTCAGAGACAGACCCACGGACAGTGATGGATGCACACAGACGGCGGGCGACAGTGAAAAATGAGAGGATGGAAATTGTTCCGGAGGTGACATATACTGATGACAGCAGCCGCAGAGAAAAAGGATGATGAAAGAAAAGAAAGATTCAGGGCGTAAGGTGCAGAACAAGTTGAGCATCTTTCACAAGCTTTTAGATGAATCATCCAAGAAACATGAGTGTGCAATTGTGTATCTAAAAATATATATTCATGAAGCAGGAACATTAAAGGGAAAACAATATTTGCACGAAATGTCATGTTAAAACTCCCATATGGGCCTTGCATGAATATTTCAAAATGCTGACAAGATGTATCTGCACATGTACACGTTAGGATTCGTAGCCTACATTTGCATAGATATGTTCTGTCTTTGCTCTGTGCCTACAGTGTGCCTTACTGTAAGTACATGCATTTATTGTCACCTGGAAAAAATTGCAGAATAATGAAATAGTAATCTGATGCACTCGAGTTATAGGTCAGTTTCTGTGTGACCCTCTTGTGTAGATTTATTTATAGGGAAGGCTTCCCCAAACAACACAATTAGACATTCAGTAGATTTTAAAATACAAATTTGGCATCTCAGTCGCCAGAATTTTAAAATAAATGGTACTGTTTTTCCATTTACAGCAATGCACTAGTGTGAAGGTGTGTGCGAATGTTGTCTGCCTGTGTTGGCCGTGATACGAGGTCTCCACTTGTTCAGGGTGTACCCTGTCTTCTGCCCGAGTGCAGCTGGGGTAGGCTCCAGCCCTCGAAATGTGGTAGGAAATGGATGCATGGGTGGAATGCACTGCAAAAACAAGGACTATAGATTTTACGGTAAAAAAAAATGTCAGCTCAGTGGCCAGAATTTTGACTAAAAATTATTCGGACCATTTTTCAACTTACAGTAACGCACTGTAAAAACACAACCGTAGATTTTACAAAAAAACTGACAGCTCAGTAGCCAAAATTTTATAGGAAAAAATGAATGGTACCGTTTATCCATGTATAGTGACGTGCTGTAAGAAACGACAATCGTTGATAGATATGGTAAAAAAATTGGCAGCTCAGTTGCCAGGATTTTACTATAAAAATAAGTGGCACCATTTTTCCATTTACAGTAATGCACAACTGTTGATTTAACTGTAAAAACAGGCAACACTATCGCCAGTATTGTACCTGAAAAATATCATTGGGACCGTTTTATTTTTATTCACAGTAATTTGGTTTAAAAACCACCTTAACTTTTACGGTAAAATTCTGGCAAAATTCTATTTTTACCGCAAAATATACAATTTGGGTTTTTTTGGTTGTTTTTTTGACAGGAACTGGTTCCTGTAGTTTTAGAAGAAGGGAATGCTTTGCTCATTTTTTAAATTCTGCTGACATGCAGAACCGATCAAAGGACTGCAGTGTTTCAAACTCTTGTAACTGACCACTAGGGATGAGTACCTTTATCAATACCTGGGAATTGGTATCGGTACTCAACTTTAACAGTTTTAAAATTTTTTGAAAGTGTTCATGTGACAATAAATATTCATCTGTTTGGAAAGAAAATACATTCAACACTGAGCTGATGTCTGTGTGACAGTGTGCTGTCCATTACTTATATCTTGATGTATTACCTTTCTGAGACTCATTTGTAAGTATGCACTCATTCCAGTTTGTCTTAGGTGTGTTGCCGTAGTCAGGAAATAGTGTATTGTGAATGTTTGAATGTGCTGGTCTTGTGTTTAACATACTGTAAGTGTTGTACTTATTACACACCAGCTATTTGATTGTTGTAGTTTTGGAGGTGTTGAAATCGCCATGTAAATTTTCTAATGCTAATCAGTAGCATGCATATAGCATATTCAATTTAAATTAGCATCGAGCTTGTGACAACCGCGACCCCGAAAGGGACAAGCGGTAGAAAATGGATGGATGGATGGACTGTGTTAGCTGCATGCTGTTTGCTTTACTGCACATCCCGTGTGATAATTAAAGTACTTGTCTTACTTGCACAAAGCCCTCCTGTGTCCTTATCTTGGGGTCACTGCAGCCATGCAAGTCCCTGACAAGGCAAGCATATTTTAAAAAGTGGAGCCCTACTTTCGAAAACTTTCTCTAAAGCATACTTGCATTGTTGGCAAGGAAAATGACAGCATTACATGAGGCAGTCAGCAATGGATATACACCTGTTTGCCTTGAGTTGTATGTATATATTTTTTTATTTCATGCTGGACTAGGAGTTACTGGTTCGTAGAAGACCGATTCCTGTATATTGTGTTGGTGTGTGGTTTAGCAACAAAACCATACATTTCTACAGTATCTAATGCATTGTTCTTGTCAAAGTAGATACAACTGGTTTCAGGAAAAGTGTCACTTTTGTTAACAGTTCAACTTTGGTAGAATTGCGCTCTCTAATGGGTTCTGTTCAAGTTTTGGTACTGTACTTTACTGTACAACTTGGTGAAAACCTGCCTTATGTTAAAGATCCAGTTACAATGCCTGCACAGATTAAGTTAATTTGATGCCACTGACTGAGTGTAGATTAAATATTTAGCTCTCAATTAAATAAAATGCTCATTAGCAGTATGTGAATAACAACGGTTCAGCTCATTCTGGTATGAGTCGTAAAGCATTCTTCACAGTGGAAATATGATGTACATCTGGCAGGCAATCAATCTTTGGTGTATTTTAACCCACTCAGGGGGCCTAAAAGGCAGAATGCTGAACTAGTGCGGCAGCCCATATCAACCTGTCAACATCACTGTTAAAATATACGGTGTTCTGACTTCAGCATGAATCATGTGGAACACAATCGCAAAATGGAATTTGGCAATCGCATGGGGTTATTACGTCCTGAGCCTTTTTTGCTTTCCTGACTCAGAAGCTGAAAAATCAAAAAATTGGATCGGGATTAGAGGCCAAAAATGTTGATCGGGACATAACTAATTGCTGTGAATAAAATTAAGTATTGCCAATGAAGGGGACAAAATATTTGAAATTATGTCATATACATACAGTAAACTGTAATGGGGACAATAACATATTTGTCATTGCCACAATCTCGCCTGATAACCTACTGTCATCTATACTAGTGTCAATATTTTTGCAAAACTCGTCATAATCCATTTCAGAATTGGCAAATAGAGCACATCACACAGCTTACACATGACAAAATATGTCGAAAAAGGTGTTAGAATAAAGTTAGTGATCCTACCCTATTCCTTATCTCAGCACTTACTCATTGTCTCTTCACTTCACCTCACATTTAACATTTACCAGGTTACCATTTTTTAATTCTCAAAAATGATGAAAAATGTGTAAGGATGAAGTTAGTAGAGTTTGTAGATAGTTTAGTCAGTAATTGAAAATAAATAAAAACATGAATAAAGGAGATAACACTGACAGATAAATTATATACCATATTTTATGAGCCTTAAGCCGCACCCACCAAATTTTAGAAGAAATAAATATTTTACATATAACAGCTGCACCGGATTATAAACCGCAGATATATACTTGTACAAAAGATTACGTTTATTTACATACCTTAATTGTTTCCAACCGATGCCTGTCACGTGGCAATAAAACGGCTGACAAAACAAATCATGGACCCACTCACATTTTTTTTTACCATAAAATCAATGGTTTTTGCAGTGCATTACTGTAAATGGAAAACATCCCCAATACAAAAAAAATGCCATTGTAAGTTGATAATACAACACAGACACTTGTAAACATGTTAGCATGTTTGCTTATGCTAACAACGCTAGCTTAATCACATTACGATAGCATGTACAAATATGCATGAAAAGACTCCTGCAGACATCAGATGGTTGGTTTAGTAAGTTAAAAGTTAAAGTTAAACTACCAATGATTATCACACACACACTAGGTGTGGTGAAATTTGACCTCTGCATTTGACCCATCCCCTTGATCACCCCCTGGGAGGTGAGGGGAGCAGTGGGCAGCAGCGGTGCCGCGCCCGGGAATCATTTTGGAGATTTAACCCCCAATTCCAACCCTTGATGCTGAGTGCCAAGCAGGGAGGTAATGGGTCCCATTTTTATAGTCTTTGGTATGACTCGGCCGGGATTTGAACTCACAACCTACCGATATCAGGGCTGACACTCTAACCACTAGGTGTGAATTGTTTTAGTTATAATATAAAACTTAGAAACGTTGCGTGGAGTGATGAATAAAGAGAAACGTCATGGAAAAATAGTCAACAAAGCGGGACTTATACTTTCGGTTCAAAGTATGAAACGGGAAGTACATTTTCAACTCGTAGTGCCTGCAGTAAGCGAACTCGTCCAAAAGATGGCGCCATATCACACACAATAACACACCTTTTCAGTGTCTCTGTTGGTGTTCTATGAAAACTATTTGTTGAATACAAAACATTGTGGCCATTAGCTTAGAAAAATCCATACATTTTCTGCACCATTTTATAAGCCGCAGGTTTCAAAGCGTTGGAAAAAAGTAGCGGTTTATAGTCCGGAAAATACGGTAGTAAGGACTAGTACATGATGTATACAGCAAGGTAAACAATTCACTAGTCTAAACTGAAAACAACAAAAATAATCCCATCCCATCCATCCATCCATAGCATCCATCACTTGGCTGGTCAACAATTTACTTCAGCCGTCCTTCTTGGTGGTCCTCAGAGACTCGTATGGTCCATCAAGCCCACCGTTCATCAGATTACATACTGGACCTATCATTCTGGACAGCCGAGATCAGTCATTTCATCAACATTTTGTGCTTAATGATCCTGAGGTCAGAGAGATGAAAGCAGGAAAGAAAGCCCTTAGCGCAAATGAAAAGACCCTCTTCATAATGAAAGTGCTGCTTTTGTTCAGTGCGAACACTCAGATAGAATGTGACAGCTGAGATGAAGCAGCCACTTTAGCTCCATCTCTGTGCTTAAACCCACAGTGGAGAATTATTTCTCCCTTTTGGGACATGTTGCGTCTCATATGCCAGCACTTACACTTTCATTTTAATTGATTGCTTTCTTCTTGATGTGAGGCTGAGCACTATGGTTCCAAACTCTCAATCTTGTCTGCTATATATACTTTTATGTGTTGGTGCTGCGCCAGCTGGGAAAGTCGTTTGGTGCAAAAGACAAGCTTCTTCTAAACTCATGGACGAGAAAGGTCTTTGCAGAATAGTTCATCATTTTTATCCCACTTCGATTTATCCTAATAGCCTCATTAAATTAATAGAATTAACTGAGGAGAAACAGTGATTAGCTGAGTCTCCAGTATCCTAAGTGGCATTGAGGAGCTTCACTTAAAGCACAGGTTCAATGTTATAGTGGGGCGTATTAATCATTCATATGACCCCCATCGCCCACACATCCTGCCCCACCTCATGCCAGATTGTAGTTCTAAATATAACCCTAGTGTTCATTCTCTCTCCTTCACCCTCACACAAGCTGTAATATTGTCAGACTTTGTCATGCACTCTTTTTGAGTTCCCAGGAGATAACTTGTATAGACACATGTACACAAGGGTGATGAGTCAAATGCAGAGAATAATTTCGCCACACCTAGTGTGTGTGTGACAATCATTGGTACTTTAACTTTAACTTTAACAATGTTGGACACATGACTTGTTATGACACTCTTTCATTTCAGTAGTAGTGACCATGATGGTTAAAGAGTTTTATTAAGGTCAGAAAACCTTTAAAAATTCGAACAAACCAAGCATGAGGAGATCCTAGTGATTCCACCCTAAATATTCGGTATGCAGCTGTTTTGGTCATGAGCCGTAAACAATTGCAAGGCAGCTGGATTCAAGAGAATACAGTTAGACATCTCATTTCACGATTCCACTTGATTAAGTTTTTATATAAAGGGTTTGTTTCAAAAGAGTGGCTCGTCATTTGAGGAAGATGAGGTGTGACTCTAAGTGAAACCCGCCTGGATCTGCACAAAGATCGAACCAGGGTCCACAGTTTAAAAGTCGAGAGTGCTAGCCAACAAGCTAAAAGCCCAAACTCTTTGTCCAGCATGACTCGTAAGGCATCAGTAATTGAAGTTTACCAATTGCACCTGCACAAGCCGTTACCCGTTACACTCAACCCTCTAAACTATGATCTCATCCGGGTCACTGCACTAATGTAATTCGGCCCAATCCGCCCCTTTACAACTGCATGGGGATTAAACCAGGGTCCACAGATTACAAGTCGAAAACACTAGGAAACAAGGTAAAAGCTCCAAGAATTGCAGCTCTTAAGGCATAAATAAGACAAGATTCACTAACGTACTATCGCACAGCTACACAAATTGATATCCGTTACACTCAGCTCTCTATACTTAGATCTCATCCATGTCACAGCACCAACTCTACTCGCCCAGATCCACACCCTTCAGACTGCCTGGGGATCAAACCAGGATCCACAGATTACAAAACCAAAAAGGCTGCAAACGTTTCTATCCATTTAACTCACCCCCAAAACCGCAATCTCATCCGATGTAATTCACACTGATCCACACCCTTTTGACTGCCTGTGGACCGAACCAGGGTCCACAGATTAAAAGTCAATAGCACTAGCCAATAGGCTAAACGTCCAAACTGTCAGCACATTAAGGTGTCAGTGAGTGAGATTCACCAACATACTATAGTACAGCTGTACAAGTTAGTATCTGTTAAACTCACCTCCATGAGCCTCATTCGGGTCACGGCACCAATTTAACTCTCATTGAAGCTGCCCCTTTGCGACTGCCCGGGGATCAAATAAGTGCGCTAGCCAATGAGCTAAAATCCAAAACTGTCAAATCGCCATTTTTAAGGCTCAAGGTTTATCCACATAGTCTTACATTGTAACATTGGATGTCTTTGGATGTCTTGAAAAGTGCTATGGAAGTTTCATGTATGATTTTTATATGGGATGTTGTCGGACATTTTACAAAAAAAACGGATAAATGGTGACTCCCATCCATATGTTTTTGGCTGCTTGTGCTGTTCAGAGTTGTGAGGAGCTGGAGTCTATCCACTGAAAGGTGTACTATGCCCTGGACTGGTCAGCGGTCAATCATATTCGGTATAATAATAATGATAATAATAAACTTGATTTGTATAGCACCTTTCATACAAGAATTGCAGCTCAAAGTGCTTCACAGCAGTACAATACATGATTAAGTAAAAACATGGTAAAAACAAGTGTAGAAAATGGAAAATCAATTATAACAAATACAAATAAAGATAAAAGCAAAGTAGAAAAAAAAAGTATCAGACAATAGTAATTACAATAATCACAGTGTGGAACAAGAAAGTAATTAAGTTAAAGTTAAAGTTAAAGTACCAATGATTGTCACACACACACTAGGTGTGGTGAAATTTGTCCTCTGCATTTGACCCATCCCCTTGATCACCCCCTGGGAGGTGAGGGGAGCAGTGGGCAGCAGCGTAGCCGCGCCCGGGAATCATTTTTGGTGATTTAACCCCCAATTCCAACCCTTGATGCTGAGTGCCAAGCAGGGAGGTAATGGGTCCCATTTTTATAGTCTTTGGTATGACCCGGCCGGGGTTTGAACGCACAACCTACCGATCTCAGGGCGGACACTCTAACCACTAGGCCACTGTAAGAAATAAAAGGCTAAAAGTAACGCAGAGTAAAATACAACTGCTGTGGGTGCAGCAGGTGCGAGGTGATAGTGTAATGGTTAAAGGTGTAGTTAGCTGGCTTCCCTGATATCTAATTTAAATGCTTGAGTAAAGAGATAGGTTTTAAGCTGTCTTTTGAAGATATTTATCGAGTTGGCTTCCCTGATATTTTTGGGCAGTGTGTTCCATAGTTTTGGGGCGTAGTTGACAAAGGCTGCATCACCAATCCTCTTTTGACTATTTCTGGGAGCCTCTAATAACCCTGCAGCTGATGACAGTAGCGTTCTTTTTGGTACATAGTTTGTTAGGGTGTTGGCGATATACAGTTGTGCTCATAAGTTTACATACCCTGGGAGAATTTATGATTTCTTGGCCATTCTTCAGATAATATGAATGATAACACAAAAATCTTTCTTCCACTCATGCTTAATGGTTTGTGAAGCTATTTATTGGCAAACAACTGTGTTTACTCTTTTTAAATCAAAATGACAAAAGAAAGTATCCAAATGACCCTGATCAAAAGTTACCCCATACCCCAGTGACTTTGATCTGATAACATGCACAAAAGTTGACACAAACAGGTTTGAATGTCTAATCAAGGTTCTAATCCTCACCTGTGACCTGTTTGTTTGTAATGAATGTGTGTTTATAAAAGGTCAGTGAGTTTCTGGGCTTCTGACAGACCATTGCATCTTTCATCCAGTGCTGCACAGATGTTTCTGGATTCTGAGTCATGGGGAAGGCAAAATAATTGTCAAAGGATCTGCGAGAAAAGGTAATTGAACTGCAAAAAAGAGGAAAGGGGTATAACAAGATATCCAAGGAATTGAGAATGCCAATCAGCAGTGTTCAAACGCTGATTAAGAAGTGGAAAATGAGGGATTCAGGTAGACCAGCAAAGATTTCAGCCACGACTGCCAGGAAAATTGTTCGAGATGCAAAGAAAAATCCACAAATAACTTCAGCTGAAATACAGGACTCCCTGAAAAATTGTGGTGTGGCTGTTTCAAGATGCGCAATAATGAGGCACTTGAAGAAAAATGGGCTGCATGGCGGAGTCGCCAGAAGAAAGCCATCACTCCAAATTACTTTGTTCCAGAAGTTTTGAGGCTTGTCTCTGTGCTGTTTGGCGTAATGTAAGCGGGATACAGTGTGACATTTGCGCAGAAATGGCTTTCTTCTGGCGACGAGGAGGAGACGTCGGAGGCGAAGAGGATGACGTCGGAGGCTTTGAAGCAGCAGCGGACGTCGTCTGAGGCGGAGACGAGGAGGGCAGCTGAGGAGCAGGCCGAGGTGCTGAAGCCAGTGCTGCTGGCCGAGGTGCAGAGGTCGGCGCTGCTGGCCGAGGGGCAGAGGTCAGGGCCAGCCTTGGAGCTGGTGGAGACGCGGGGGTCAGCCTGGGAGCTGGTGGAGAGTCCCCAATCAAGATGTAGTAGCTGTCTTCTGTGTGGAGTTCATATTCCTTCCAACAGTATATAGTATGACAGTGACATGCAGTCAGTAGAGGCAGGGGAGGCGGGGCCTCACCTGCCATCATGGAAAGAAAAAAAAATGTAAAAAGAAAAAAAAAAAATTTAAATTGTTATATGTATCCAGTGATTATACTAAAGTTATTTTCCATTTAACTTCACCAGTTTTAGATTATTTTTATTTTTATTTTCACATTTGCCATTCAAATACTGAGAAGAGACGGTGCGGTGATCAGCAGCCAGTTGAGGCATGTCACTCAGTTGTGCCTCAACATGGATTGTGCGCAATGACTCGGCTAACTGCTGGCCTGCTGTGCAGTGAGACTGTATTGCTATATGAATTATATTATATTTAGTTAGCTGAGGTATATAATATACAGTGTATTTTGTCAACAACTGTATGTGTGTAACATATTTTTTGTGCTGAGCATTCATAAAACTGCTGCAAAAGACGTACTGGCTGAGGCTCGCAGTAATCCGGCCTCCTGGTGGTAAATAAATGATAAATGGGTTATACTTGTATAGCGCTTTTCTACCTTCAAGGTACTCAAAGCGCTTTGACAGTATTTCCACATTTACCCATTCACACACACATTCACACACTGATGGCGGGAGCTGCCATGCAAGGCGCTAACCAGCAGCCATCAGAGGCAAAGGGTGAAGTGTCTTGCCCAAGGACACAACGGACGTGACTAGGAAGGTAGAAGGTGGGAATTGAACCCCAGTAACCAGCAACACTCCGATTGCTGGCACAGCCACTCTACCAACTTCGCCACGCCGGTGGTAGAGGGCGGTAGTGATCCCAGAGATCATTCCTCGGCCGCAGAAGAAAAAAAAAAAAAGTTTGCAAGTCAAGTGCATCTTGTTTATTTCCTCTCGCCTGAACTTTTATTAAAAACATGAAGGATTACATAAGTAAAATAAAACAGTTTTCTAAACTGGACTTTCAATCGAAGCAGGAGGTAATAATTAAAGGTAGACCAACGCCGGAGCTAAAAGGTTTGCTTTTGACTTCGGGACAGAAGACCTGTTCTTTTCAAATGGCGTGGTACACACGCAAAGGCTGGCTGTGTGGATGTCCAGCAAGAAAGGTAAGACCATAATAATGTTTTTTTATTAAATGTGCTTTTTTGTGTGCTACAGTTTGTATGTGTAAAGAATGCTGGTATGAGCTTTTAAACATAACCCATTAACTGCTGCCAATCAAATGGTGAATAAGATACACTTTAGGGTTCATATGTTTGTAAATCTGACTGTGATGAAGTCAGTGCCTCACCAGTCAAGAACCTCACCGCACGTCACTGTAGTATGAGACAAACAGTCACAGTCATACTCTTTACTTAATGGGCACAGCCATGTGAACCACTACACTAACATGACTCTCACTAGTGTACTCGCGGAAGTCTGCACATACCTGCAAGTCTTATTGGGTGTGATAGACTGAAAATTCATCCAAACACCTTCCACTCTCTTCTGAAAGTGCCTGCCAATTACCAAACACTTTCTATCGACTCTTTTCAAGATGGATTTGTAATCCACAAATGTAATTTTTCACAAATCCATTTGCCGCTTCTGGCTAACAAATTCAGATAATGGTGCCAACATAGAAGTGAGTCATTAAGTTGAGAAATCTCTGCAATTCTTTGTAAATCTGGCAACAATTGAAACAAAAAGCATATCCTGAAAAGTGCTTCTTGGAACAACTTGCCTGTTGCAGCATCTGCCAATATCTTCTGGCAACTCTGCACTCATTAGAAAGCAGACTGGTCAAAGAGTTTCTCCATCTGGTAGCCTAAAGCTGCAATCAAATTTATAGTATGAAGACAAACAGCCTAAGGACACAACTGGATGTGTCCACAATAATACAGCAGTTCACATGACTGTGTGCAAATAGTTGTTTCCCACTGTTCCCATTACTAAAGCTAAATTAACAGGCAGCAGTTTTATTTCGACAAACATGAGGCAAGAACTTGTCCTCATCTAATTTTCAGCAGTGAAGACAATAATTGTACTCTTGGAAGAAGATAATATCTCTTTGCAAGTATAACATGTTTACTTACATTGTTTTATTGTGTTAAATATATATATATATATATATATATATATATATATATATATATATATATATATATATATATATATATATATATATATATATATATATATATATATATATATATATATATATATATATATATGTTAAAGTGCCAATGATTGTCACACACACAATAGGTGTGGCGAAATTATTCTCTGCATTTGACATATATATATATATATATATATATATATATATATATATATATATATATATATATATATATATATGTTAGAGTTGTACGGTAGATCGGTACTAATAAAATATCACAGTACTAATTAATTAAAAACAGTACTAAACTGCTTACTACTGGTGCGCAGTGGTGAAAAAGGTGTAGCTATAAATAGGGATGATGTTTGATAAGAAATTATCGAGTTCGAGCCTATTATCGAATCCTCTTATCGAACCGATTCCTTATCGATTCTCTTATCGAGTCCAGATAGGTTGTTGTATATGGAAAAAAACCCCACAATATTTGTTTTAAAAAAAGCTCACTTTTATTATATAAGAAAAAAATTTAATCTAATAAATAAATAAATATTGACTGTTACCCCCCTAAAAAAAAATAAAAAATAAATATTGACTGTTGTTACCCGAAGTATATTAAGTGGGATTTTTCAGAAAAACAAATATATACAGTAACACAAAAACAACCTGTCTCTGTGATCACTATAGGTGTATACATAATAATATAGTGTTAAATAAGATCAGTCCCTTGGGCACAAAACTGAAAATAATACAGCTCTCCAAAAAGTGCAATTCTGTTGCTATTTGACATAACTGTTTGTTATGATGCTTTGACATTTTTGCACTTTATTTATTTATTGAAAGAAAATTCTATGAAGAGAAAAATGGTTTGCAAATGTGGTTACAATGCTAAAAAATGAAAAGTTAAAGCTAAAAAAAAGAAATACACTTTATTGAGTTAACATTATTTCTTTATAGGGGGAAAGATGTTATGAGCTAGGGAATATAACAACTACACTACCCAGCATGCCACGGGAGTGACGAGCATGCGCAGTAGCCCCGAAAAGTGTTGTTGCATGTCGTCACCAAGCAGCTAAGAATGAGGTTATGAGCACGCTGTGAAAGTAAACGTCAAGAACTCAGCCAACACGCCTCGTCTGCATTATTTATAATTAGACAGACAACACATATACAGTGTGATTTTGTTTTGTTTACAAGGAAAGAAAAACAAAAGTTAAAAAAGGGAGATGTGTTGTATATATATGTATGTGCTGCGGTTGCTTTAAGAACGTTGCGACAGCTGCCGTAAAGGAGGTGCGTTGCTAGCCTGGTTGCTATGTTTCCGGTTGGTCGTAAAAGTGTTCGTCATGTGTTTGTACCCTGCTCAAATCTCTCAGTAAAGTTATTCATTGGATTATACTGTCAAGACTTGGTCTTTGGCGTGGTTTGCTCTCCCGTGGTGCAAACGAATTGGACCATACGTGGCGTGCAGGTGAGGACATGTTTAATCTTTTAACTCAAACAAAAGGTACAAACAAAAGGCGCTCACAGAGGAGGTAACAAACTTGGCTATGACAAAACAAAAAGCGCGCACAAAGGCGGAAGTAGAAAACTAGACTATGAAACAAAAGACATGCACGTGGGCACAAAACTATGAACAATAAACAAAACTTACTTGGTATAAGATGAAAGAACTAACGTGACAAGGAACTGTGAACATGGCATGAATGTGTGATGTCGCCAGGACGAACAACAGAAACAGAAAAGCCTATATAGTGACATGATAAGTGAAAACAGGTGCGTGACTAACTGTGAACAGGTGCGTGACATGACAATGTGAAAACGTGAGACAGGTGTGTGTGAGTCCAAACGTGGAACAGGTGAAACTAATGAGTAACCATGGAAACAAAACAAAACCAGGAAGTGAAACCAGGAACTAAAAAGTGTCCAAAAACCAAGCAAAACAAAAACAAGATCAACACAGACATGACGGACAGATCCCAGATGTCCAAAAAACAAAACACAAAACAGGATCAAGAGTCATGGGAGGGCGGGAGGGGGACATGGCGGTGGGTCGCCAGGCCAAGTGGCCCCGAATCCACCGAGGCAGGATCAGGTGGCGGCGACGCGTAGACCGCCGCTGTACCTGACGAGGTGGGCGACCCGGGAATGGCCATATCCATGGCCGATGAGGAGGTGGGCGCACTTGGCGTGGCGGACGACCAGGCAGTGGCCACCTTCGTGGCAGACGAGGAGGCAGGCGTGTCGTCATCATGGCAGGCGGCGAAGCTTGGCGTGGCGCGTCAGGCGGCGAAGCTTGGCGTGGCGCGTCAGGCGGCGAAGCTTGGCGTGGCGGGTCTTGGTCTTGGCGTGGGTCTTGGTCTTGGCGTGGGTCTTGGTCTTGGCGAGGGTCTTGGTCTTGGCGAGGGTCTTGGTCTTGGTGAGGGTCTGGGTCTTGGTCTTGGCGAGGGTCTGGGTCTTGGTCTTGGCATGGTTGGTCTTGGCCTTGGCGGTCTTGGTCTTGGCAGCGTGGGTCATGGTCTTGGTCTTGGCGTGGTTGGTCTTTGCGTGGTTGGTCTTGGCGTGGTTGGTCTTGGCGTGGCGGTGCTTGGACTTGGTCACTTGGCGGGTCTTGGTCTTGGTCACTTGGCGGGTCTTGGTCTTGGTCACTTGGCGGGTCTTGGTCTTGGTCACTTGGCGGGTCTTGGTCTTGGTCACTTGGCGGTTCTTGGTCGCTTGGCGGTTCTTGGTCACTTGGCGGTTCTTGGTCTTGGTCACTTGGCGGTTCTTGGTCACTTGGCGGTTCTTGGTCTTGGTCACTTGGCGGGTCTTGGTCTTGGCTTTGGTCTTGGCGTGGGGCAGCCACGGGCTGCACTTGGCGGCGTGGGGCAGCCACGGGCGGCACTTGGCGGCGTGGGGCTGCGACGGGCGGCACTTGGCGTCGTGAAGCTGCGACTGGCGGCACTTGGCGTCGTGAAGCTGCGACTGGCGGCACTTGGCGTCGTGAAGCTGCGACTGGCGGCACTTGGCGTCGTGAAGCTGCGACTGGCGGCACTTGGCGTCGTGAAGCTGCGACTGGCGGCACTTGGCGTCGTGAAGCTGCGACTGGCGGCACTTGGCGTCGTGAAGCTGCGACTGGCGGCACTTGGCGTCGTGAAGCTGCGACTGGCGGCACTTGGCGTCGTGAAGCTGCGACTGGCGGCACTTGGCGTCGTGAAGCTGCGACTGGCAGCACTTGGCGTGGAGCAGGTACTGGCGGCGCTTGGCGTGGAGCAGGTACTGGCGGCGCTTGGCGTGGAGCAGGTACTG
Organism: Entelurus aequoreus; assembly: GCF_033978785.1. NCBI lineage: Eukaryota > Metazoa > Chordata > Actinopteri > Syngnathiformes > Syngnathidae > Entelurus > Entelurus aequoreus. The sequence continues at coordinate 40,463,702 of NC_084733.1, read as the reverse complement.
GTGGCGCTTGGCGTGGAGCAGGTACTGGTGGCGCTTGGCGTGGAGCAGGTACTGGTGGCGCTTGGCGTGGAGCAGGTACTGGTGGCGCTTGGCGTGGAGCTGGGCGTGGAGCAGGTGGATCTTGGCATGGTCGAAAAACTGGTGGTGGCGGCCGTGCTGGTGGCTGTGGCTTGGCAGGTCGAAAGACAGGTGGTGGGGGTCGTGCTGGAGGCTGTGGCTTGGCGTGACGAAAGACTGGTGGTGGGGGTCGTGCTGGTGGCTGTGGCTTGGCAGGTCGAAAGACAGGTGGTGGTGGTCGTGCTGGAGGCTGTGGCTTGGCGTGACGATGCTGAGCCACCCCACCTGAACAATTCCCAGCCCTAGCCCCCCCCTCAAGGAGCGGATACCAGACGCGCGCCCTGCGGTCTGGAATCGTTTCTTTGGGTGGGTGGAGGGTGGTCAGGAGGGGGGCAGAATCCTCCCCTCCAAACTGTCCAAAAAGTATTTCTTTCCCCCCCACCTGGGCTTTTGTGGGTGAAAAAAAAAATTGTGACTTGGGCGTGGCATGAGTCCTGGGGGGCGGGGCATGGAATTTGGGTGGCTTGGATTGAACCGGTAAAGAATTTGGGAAAAAAATCTCCAGGTCTGTGGAGTGCTCCTTGAGCTGCCAGGCTGGCTGACTTCCATTTCCGCCCGGAGGGGGAGGAGCCCGCAGGAGTGGTGCATCCTGTCCACTCGCGGAAGTCTTTCCTTGGCAACGTTTCCGGGGCGGGAGTGACGCGCCGATCGGCACCAGCTTGCCTCCGGGCCCCCACATCATCCCCCTGCGCTCTCTGGGGGAAAAGCGCAGTGTTTCCGCTTCCATAGCGTGCAGGACTTCCCACGCTCCCTCGTCCAATTTTGCGGGAGAACTCTTCTCCTGGCGACATCTGTCAAGACTTGGTCTTTGGCGTGGTTTGCTCTCCCGTGGTGCAAACGAATTGGACCATACGTGGCGTGCAGGTGAGGACATGTTTAATCTTTTAACTCAAACAAAAGGTACAAACAAAAGGCGCTCACAGAGGAGGTAACAAACTTGGCTATGACAAAACAAAAAGCGCGCACAAAGGCGGAAGTAGAAAACTAGACTATGAAACAAAAGACATGCACGTGGGCACAAAACTATGAACAATAAACAAAACTTACTTGGTATAAGATGAAAGAACTAACGTGACAAGGAACTGTGAACATGGCATGAATGTGTGATGTCGCCAGGACGAACAACAGAAACAGAAAAGCCTATATAGTGACATGATAAGTGAAAACAGGTGCGTGACTAACTGTGAACAGGTGCGTGACATGACAATGTGAAAACGTGAGACAGGTGTGTGTGAGTCCAAACGTGGAACAGGTGAAACTAATGAGTAACCATGGAAACAAAACAAAACCAGGAAGTGAAACCAGGAACTAAAAAGTGTCCAAAAACCAAGCAAAACAAAAACAAGATCAACACAGACATGACATATACCTTTTTGTTTTGAACTTTATTACACCTTGGAGCGCTTTTTCCCGTCCATTTTTTCCTGCTTTCGCTATCTGCGCCTAATGACTGAGCTACGTGACGCCATTTCTTGTGATGTCACACGGTGAAAATCTGGTCGGGACGGGATTCGTTCCGAGGGATTCGAATAAGGAACCAACTCTTTTTCTTTACTATAGTGGTCTCGATAACGGGTACCGGTTCTGAAAAAGGGATTCGAGTCCGAGGACTCGGTTCTTTTCTTATCGAACAACCGGGAAAACCGGTTTCGAGTATCATCCCTAGCTATAAACACCTAAGCGCTGTTTGGCAAGCAGTGCTGTAAAACAAAGCTAGCTAATAATGGCTATCGTCTCTCCACAGTGTTTTGGCTACTACTTTTTTTTTGTCCTGTCCTCAGGCAAATCATATTTTTGATGTTGATGGCCATATCTGCTGTACAGATTTACTTTACAAAGGATACATGTGGGAATACTTCTCTTGTTGCTTAATTTGTATTTGACTTTATTAAATGGATTAATAATAATGTTTGACGCAGCCGGACGGCAGAAAGAGGGGACCGAAAGAAGAAAGAAAAGGAAGACATAGGGGGAAATTGCTTGGACAAGAGGGGGAAAAGACAGAGAGACGACAACAACAACAACAACAAATATGATATGTACAAATATGATATGAAAAGTGATAGCAGAAAAGCAGTTAGTGAAGTAAATATTATTAGCACAGAAATGACTATTAACATTATTGCACTACAAATGGAGCAATAAAAATACCAATAAAAATGGCACCATTGATAATGAATAGGAAAAATAATATCCTTAAATATCAACAATACAATTTTTTAAAATGCAACAATACATATATGTAATGATAACTTGAATTACAAAAGAAAACAGATGAATGGAGGGGAAAAAGAGAAACAAACTATATCAACCTTATAGATTGTTAAATTAAAAATAGGTTAAGCTTAATCCGTGTGGCGTGGTTTACCCAGTTTCCCCTAAGGAAACAACATTAATAAATGTTTGATGAAACATGATTATATGCATGAGTGTATGTATGCATATGGACTTATATATGTACCGGAAGTGTATGTATATGTTTGTACAGTGAAGGTGCGTGTGGATGTATGTACTGTATTTGTGTATGAATGTGGGTAAGTACATATGTGTGCGCATATGTAGTATGTATGAATGAATTTACGTATGTACAATATATTTGTCTCCCAGTGTGTGCGGGGGCCAAAGTACAGCCCCAGCCACCCACAGGGCCCAACCCAAAACAGAAGGTGAGGTGCCCAGGGAACAAGGGACCACAGGCCTCACGCAGTCAGGGCGGCCAGCGACTGGACCCCCAGAGCCGGGTCCACCTTGCCGCCCTGCAAGCCAGAGGCAGGCCGTAGACAGACACGCCCAGCACAGGACAAGACACTTGAGAATCCGGGGACAGCCAGCCTCCAGGCCAGCGAGAGACCACACCCCAAACCCCCCAGGAGAGCACGGCAGGGCCCGCCTCAGGCCACTCCACCCAAGTCGGCCCATGCAGGACCACCCAGCATGGGGCCAGGGGAACCACGGAACCACCCATCCTAATTGCAGGGACTCCAACGATGGGGATGGAACATCCAGCAACTGCCCCTGAGGAAAGAGGAAGAGAAAAGAAAGAAATAGAAAAAAAAGGAGATCACAGACATACTGACATACAAGGTCACTACCCAAGCAGCTGGCCACCTTGCAACACTGTAGATTACCACGCAGTGCACCGAGCTGCCACGATAGACGCTGGGACTAGACCCAGCAGGCCTCAACCAAGACAGGCATCCGGAAGGGGTGACCCAGTGGCCCCAGACACTCGACACCTGACGGACAAGCAAGCCCCGGTAGCGCCCCGAAAAAAAAAAAAAAAACATTTATACCTATATACATGTATAAATATATATACATACACACATATACACACATATACATACATAATACATACACAAATATATTTACACCTACATACATACATACATAAACATTTTAATTACAGCAAGGTCTTGCCGCTGTGCCTTAGGCCTGTCGCACCTCCACCGGTGCCTGTGGTGGACTGTGCATGGCAGGGACGTCCTCTACCCTGAAGCAGGCCTAAACCTGACCGCATACCAGAAAAGGTTTTGCTGCAGGGTCTTCAGCTGGGGACCACCTCTCATTGATGTTTCGCCCCTTAGCCCAGAACATCTCCTGGTGGCGGGGCAGTGAACAGGGACGTCTCCCTGACACCCCCTGCAGCAAACCTACTCGGATGTTTCTCACCAAACCTTGTCGCGTCATTTCAGCCAGAGCCAGTGGCTAGCTTCCTCTGCTACTTCTGAAAGCTCCTTGGTGGAACTGCTCAGGGTGGCTCCACGTAGTCCCAGGTCCTTGAGGAGGCGAG